>NC_084634.1:632359-717359 GCF_033978795.1 Nerophis ophidion | reverse complement strand
AAGGTGTGTACTGCAATATTGTTAAGGTGTGTACAGTAATATTGTTAAGGTGTGTACAGCAATATTGTTAAGGTGTGTACAGTAATATTGTTAAGGTGTGTACAGTAATATTGTTAAGGTGTGTACAGCAATATTGTTAAGGTGTGTACAGCAATATTGTTAAGGTGTGTACAGTAATATTGTTAAGGTGTGTACAGTAATATTGTTAAGGTGTGTACAGCAATATTGTTAAGGTGTGTACAGTAATATTGTTAAGGTGTGTACAGCAATATTGTTAAGGTGTGTACAGCAATATTGTTAAGGTGTGTACAGCAATATTGTTAAGGTGTGTACAGTAATATTGTTAAGGTGTGTACAGTAATATTGTTAAGGTGTGTACAGTAATATTGTTAAGGTGTGTACAGTAATATTGTTAAGGTGTGTACAGCAATATTGTTAAGGTGTGTACAGTAATATTGTTAAGGTGTGTACAGCAATATTGTTAAGGTGTGTACAGTAATATTGTTAAGGTGTGTACAGTAATATTGTTAAGGTGTGTACAGCAATATTGTTAAGGTGTGTACAGCAATATTGTTAAGGTGTGTACAGCAATATTGTTAAGGTGTGTACAGCAATATTGTTAAGGTGTGTACAGTAATATTGTTAAGGTGTGTACAGTAATATTGTTAAGGTGTGTACAGCAATATTGTTAAGGTGTGTACAGCAATATTGTTAAGGTGTGTACAGTAATATTGTTAAGGTGTGTACAGTAATATTGTTAAGGTGTGTACAGCAATATTGTTAAGGTGTGTACAGCAATATTGTTAAGGTGTGTACAGTAATATTGTTAAGGTGTGTACAGTAATATTGTTAAGGTGTGTACAGTAATATTGTTAAGGTGTGTACAGTAATATTGTTAAGGTGTGTACAGCAATATTGTTAAGGTGTGTACAGTAATATTGTTAAGGTGTGTACAGTAATATTGTTAAGGTGTGTACAGCAATATTGTTAAGGTGTGTACAGTAATATTGTTAAGGTGTGTACAGTAATATTGTTAAGGTGTGTACAGCAATATTGTTAAGGTGTGTACAGTAATATTGTTAAGGTGTGTACAGTAATATTGTTAAGGTGTGTACAGTAATATTGTTAAGGTGTGTACAGCAATATTGTTAAGGTGTGTACAGCAATATTGTTAAGGTGTGTACAGTAATATTGTTAAGGTGTGTACAGTAATATTGTTAAGGTGTGTACAGTAATATTGTTAAGGTGTGTACAGCAATATTGTTAAGGTGTGTACAGTAATATTGTTAAGGTGTGTACAGTAATATTGTTAAGGTGTGTACAGCAATATTGTTAAGGTGTGTACAGCAATATTGTTAAGGTGTGTACAGTAATATTGTTAAGGTGTGTACAGCAATATTATTAAGGTGTGTACAGCAATATTGTTAAGGTGTGTACAGCAATATTGTTAAGGTGTGTACAGTAATATTGTTAAGGTGTGTACAGTAATATTGTTAAGGTGTGTACAGTAATATTGTTAAGGTGTGTACAGTAATATTGTTAAGGTGTGTACAGCAATATTGTTAAGGTGTGTACAGTAATATTGTTAAGGTGTGTACAGCAATATTGTTAAGGTGTGTACAGTAATATTGTTAAGGTGTGTACAGTAATATTGTTAAGGTGTGTACAGCAATATTGTTAAGGTGTGTACAGTAATATTGTTAAGGTGTGTACAGCAATATTGTTAAGGTGTGTACAGCAATATTGTTAAGGTGTGTACAGTAATATTGTTAAGGTGTGTACAGTAATATTGTTAAGGTGTGTACAGCAATATTGTTAAGGTGTGTACAGCAATATTGTTAAGGTGTGTACAGTAATATTGTTAAGGTGTGTACAGTAATATTGTTAAGGTGTGTACAGTAATATTGTTAAGGTGTGTACAGTAATATTGTTAAGGTGTGTACAGCAATATTGTTAAGGTGTGTACAGTAATATTGTTAAGGTGTGTACAGTAATATTGTTAAGGTGTGTACTGCAATATTGTTAAGGTGTGTACAGTAATATTGTTAAGGTGTGTACAGCAATATTGTTAAGGTGTGTACAGTAATATTGTTAAGGTGTGTACAGTAATATTGTTAAGGTGTGTACAGCAATATTGTTAAGGTGTGTACAGTAATATTGTTAAGGTGTGTACAGTAATATTGTTAAGGTGTGTACAGTAATATTGTTAAGGTGTGTACAGCAATATTGTTAAGGTGTGTACAGCAATATTGTTAAGGTGTGTACAGTAATATTGTTAAGGTGTGTACAGTAATATTGTTAAGGTGTGTACAGTAATATTGTTAAGGTGTGTACAGCAATATTGTTAAGGTGTGTACAGTAATATTGTTAAGGTGTGTACAGTAATATTGTTAAGGTGTCTACAGTAATATTGTTAAGGTGTGTACAGTAATATTGTTAAGGTGTGTACAGTAATATTGTTAAGGTGTGTACAGCAATATTGTTAAGGTGTGTACAGCAATATTGTTAAGGTGTGTACAGTAATATTGTTAAGGTGTGTACAGTAATATTGTTAAGGTGTGTACAGTAATATTGTTAAGGTGTGTACAGCAATATTGTTAAGGTGTGTACAGTAATATTGTTAAGGTGTGTACAGTAATATTGTTAAGGTGTCTACAGTAATATTGTTAAGGTGTGTACAGTAATATTGTTAAGGTGTGTACAGTAATATTGTTAACGTGTGTACAACAATATTGTTAAGGTGTGTACAGCAATATTGTTAAGGTGTGTACAGCAATATTGTTAAGGTGTGTACAGCAATATTGTTAAGGTGTGTACAGTAATATTGTTAAGGTGTGTACAGCAATATTGTTAAGGTGTGTACAGCAATATTGTTAAGGTGTGTACAGTAATATTGTTAAGGTGTGTACAGCAATATTGTTAAGGTGTGTACAGCAATATTGTTAAGGTGTGTACAGCAATATTGTTAAGGTGTGTACAGCAATATTGTTAAGGTGTGTACAGTAATATTGTTAAGGTGTGTACAGTAATATTGTTAAGGTGTGTACAGCAATATTGTTAAGGTGTGTACAGCAATATTGTTAAGGTGTGTACAGCAATATTGTTAAGGTGTGTACAGCAATATTGTTAAGGTGTGTACAGCAATATTGTTAAGGTGTGTACAGTAATATTGTTAAGGTGTGTACAGCAATATTGTTAAGGTGTGTACAGCAATATTGTTAAGGTGTGTACAGTAATATTGTTAAGGTGTGTACAGTAATATTGTTAAGGTGTGTACAGTAATATTGTTGAGGTGTGTACTGCAATATTGTTAAGGTGTGTACAGTAATATTGTTAAGGTGTGTACAGTAATATTGTTAAGGTGTGTACAGCAATATTGGTAAGGTGTGTACAGCAATATTGTTAAGGTGTGTACAGTAATATTGTTAAGGTGTGTACAGCAATATTGTTAAGGTGTGTACAGCAATATTGTTAAGGTGTGTACAGCAATATTGTTAAGGTGTGTACAGTAATATTGTTAAGGTGTGTACAGTAATATTGTTAAGGTGTCTACAGTAATATTGTTAAGGTGTGTACAGTAATATTGTTAAGGTGTGTACAGTAATATTGTTAAGGTGTGTACAGCAATATTGTTAAGGTGTGTACAGCAATATTGTTAAGGTGTGTACAGTAATATTGTTAAGGTGTGTACAGTAATATTGTTAAGGTGTGTACAGTAATATTGTTAAGGTGTGTACAGCAATATTGTTAAGGTGTGTACAGTAATATTGTTAAGGTGTGTACAGTAATATTGTTAAGGTGTCTACAGTAATATTGTTAAGGTGTGTACAGTAATATTGTTAAGGTGTGTACAGTAATATTGTTAACGTGTGTACAACAATATTGTTAAGGTGTGTACAGCAATATTGTTAAGGTGTGTACAGTAATATTGTTAAGGTGTGTACAGTAATATTGTTAAGGTGTGTACAGTAATATTGTTAAGGTGTGTACAGCAATATTGTTAAGGTGTGTACAGCAATATTGTTAAGGTGTGTACAGTAATATTGTTAAGGTGTGTACAGTAATATTGTTAAGGTGTGTACAGCAATATTGTTAAGGTGTGTACAGTAATATTGTTAAGGTGTGTACAGTAATATTGTTAAGGTGTGTACAGCAATATTGTTAAGGTGTGTACAGCAATATTGTTAAGGTGTGTACAGCAATATTGTTAAGGTGTGTACAGTAATATTGTTAAGGTGTGTACAGTAATATTGTTAAGGTGTGTACAGTAATATTGTTGAGGTGTGTACTGCAATATTGTTAAGGTGTGTACAGTAATATTGTTAAGGTGTGTACAGTAATATTGTTAAGGTGTGTACAGCAATATTGGTAAGGTGTGTACAGCAATATTGTTAAGGTGTGTACAGTAATATTGTTAAGGTGTGTACAGCAATATTGTTAAGGTGTGTACAGCAATATTGTTAAGGTGTGTACAGTAATATTGTTAAGGTGTGTACAGTAATATTGTTAAGGTGTGTACAGCAATATTGTTAAGGTGTGTACAGTAATATTGTTAAGGTGTGTACAGCAATATTGTTAAGGTGTGTACAGCAATATTGTTAAGGTGTGTACAGTAATATTGTTAAGGTGTGTACAGTAATATTGTTAAGGTGTGTACAGCAATATTGTTAAGGTGTGTACAGTAATATTGTTAAGGTGTGTACAGCAATATTGTTAAGGTGTGTACAGCAATATTGTTAAGGTGTGTACAGCAATATTGTTAAGGTGTGTACAGCAATATTGTTAAGGTGTGTACAGTAATATTGTTAAGGTGTGTACAGCAATATTGTTAAGGTGTGTACAGTAATATTGTTAAGGTGTGTACAGCAATATTGTTAAGGTGTGTACAGTAATATTGTTAAGGTGTGTACAGTAATATTGTTAAGGTGTGTACAGCAATATTGTTAAGGTGTGTACAGTAATATTGTTAAGGTGTGTACAGCAATATTGTTAAGGTGTGTACAGCAATATTGTTAAGGTGTGTACAGTAATATTGTTAAGGTGTGTACAGTAATATTGTTAAGGTGTGTACAGCAATATTGTTAAGGTGTGTACAGTAATATTGTTAAGGTGTGTACAGTAATATTGTTAAGGTGTGTACTGCAATATTGTTAAGGTGTGTACAGTAATATTGTTAAGGTGTGTACAGCAATATTGTTAAGGTGTGTACAGTAATATTGTTAAGGTGTGTACAGTAATATTGTTAAGGTGTGTACAGTAATATTGTTAAGGTGTGTACAGCAATATTGTTAAGGTGTGTACAGTAATATTGTTAAGGTGTGTACAGTAATATTGTTAAGGTGTGTACAGCAATATTGTTAAGGTGTGTACAGTAATATTGTTAAGGTGTGTACAGTAATATTGTTAAGGTGTGTACAGCAATATTGTTAAGGTGTGTACAGTAATATTGTTAAGGTGTGTACAGTAATATTGTTAAGGTGTGTACAGCAATATTGTTAAGGTGTGTACAGTAATATTGTTAAGGTGTGTACAGTAATATTGTTAAGGTGTGTACAGCAATATTGTTAAGGTGTGTACTGTAATATTGTTAAGGTGTGTACAGCAATATTGTTAAGGTGTGTACAGTAATATTGTTAAGGTGTGTACAGTAATATTGTTAGGTGTGTACAGTAATATTGTTAAGGTGTGTACAGTAATATTGTTAAGGTGTGTACAGCAATATTGTTAAGGTGTGTACTGTAATATTGTTAAGGTGTGTACAGCAATATTGTTAAGGTGTGTACAGTAATATTGTTAAGGTGTGTACAGTAATATTGTTAAGGTGTGTACAGCAATATTGTTAAGGTGTGTACAGTAATATTGTTAAGGTGTGTACAGCAATATTGTTAAGGTGTGTACAGTAATATTGTTAAGGTGTGTACAGTAATATTGTTAAGGTGTGTACAGCAATATTGTTAAGGTGTGTACAGTAATATTGTTAAGGTGTGTACAGTAATATTGTTAAGGTGTGTACAGCAATATTGTTAAGGTGTGTACTGTAATATTGTTAAGGTGTGTACAGCAATATTGTTAAGGTGTGTACAGTAATATTGTTAAGGTGTGTACAGTAATATTGTTAGGTGTGTACAGTAATATTGTTAAGGTGTGTACAGTAATATTGTTAAGGTGTGTACAGCAATATTGTTAAGGTGTGTACTGTAATATTGTTAAGGTGTGTACTGCAATATTGGCAAATATCTCTGATGTGCAAACCTTAGCTTCACGTGGACTGTGCTCCCTTTGACCTTTGCCTGTCTCACACCATTTAGTCTGCACTATGACTGCAGTTTCCTTGACTTGTTGTAATCTTTACGGAGTCATTCTGATGACTTTGTGCTAGTATGAATTACTTCAGAGTAATAATCTCATCCATGAAATAACATCATTATTTGTGGGCCAGTCAGCATGTTTGCTAGCACACTTCTGACTTTGTGTACAGAGGTTGGGGGTTTTAAAGCCAGTGAGGGCACACTGCAAGATCCAGGTGGGTTTCTTGGCAAGACCCTTTTTTGTTACATGCCGATAACTCACGTGTGATAAAATCAATTATTCATGCTGGCATAGACTATCCACTGGCGTTGGGAACCAGGACACTCTGGCAAAAAATGATCGTCACAAATGAGGTTTATTTATCACCCTCAACATGGAGATTTGGTACCGAGCTCCAGAAACAGAAGGGCTAAAGACAAAAGCAATGGACATGAGATAGACTACAATAAAGTCCTGGGGTTACTCATGGACCTCCTGTTTAGCAAGGCACCATCACAATCCTCAGTAACATCCCTACTGGATCACATCAATTGCTATCTATTTTACAAAGAACATCACTCAGACCAATTAGCGGATATATGCAGCGGCATCTGTCCTGGTAGAGATGCTTGGCTACATGATGACCAGCGTGAGGAGCCAGAAGTAGCAAGTCCTGGTAGAGATGCTTGGCTACATGATGACCAGCGTGAGGAGCCAAAAGTAGCAAGGCCCTCTACCATGGAAGAGAAGGCTGCAAACAAAATAAAGCAGAGAGAAGTTAGCCTCGTAACCGAGCTGAGCAAAGGTGTGGACACTGAGAGTAAAGACTTATAGCCCTAACTACACAACTAAGTCAAAGCCATGAAATCAAGCATGATGTTCTCTAACAACACAGGTGAGATCTACTCTCAGTGGCAAAGTATAAAGACGGAAATAAACTCACCCAAGGCTGAGACTGACAAATACTGGAAGAGTTTCTGGGAGAAGGATACAACGCTAGCTGGCAGACTTGCAAGCAAAGCTCAGCAACTCCCAAAACAAGACCCAATAGTCGAAACAACTGCGGCTATCTAAGCAAGAGTCTCTAAGATGAGGAACTAGGCAGCACCACGGCCCAACGAGCATCATGCCTACTTGCTTTAGAAGCTAATTGCACTTCATGAACGCCTGGCAGCACAAGTCAACCAGATTCTGACATGGAGGACACACGCAGAGTGGCTAACTCAGGGTCGCACAGTCCTAATCAGGAAAGGGAACACTTCCATCAAACTAGCAACCCCTAACCTGCCGATATAACCACATGGAAGCTCCTACCAGGCATAATAGCAGCCACAAGGTCTAGATTTGTGGCTGAACACTTGAGCAGAGCGCAGAAAGGTATTGGCAACAATACCAGATGAACAAAATACCATCTAGCCATTGACAGGGCAATTGCTCAAGACTGAAAGACCGGAACAACCTTTGAGGTGCATAGATTGAGGATTTGCCACATTGACACTGGAGTGCCTGGAACTGTTTAACAACAACAGGATGCTGAGGATCTTCATCAATATCTCAATGAGGCCATGGCAGACACTTCTGGGGCCGACTCAGAGACAGTTGCACAGGCAAGTGTAAAATCCTATTCCAAAGAGATGCTCTCTTTCTCCACAGCTATCCTTCATTGGCCTGGACCTGGAATCAGTTTTGAAGTTGAACAACGATCAGCCACCGCCTCTACATGGATGACATCAAGCTGTGTGCCAAGAACGAGCATGGCATTGACTTCCTGATTTGCCTGGCAAGAATATTTTACACCACAGATATCTGGATATAATTTGGACTAAAGTGTGGGCAAATGATATCACAGGGAAGATGGTAGCAACTGAAGGAATTGAACTACCTGAGGGCAACAACAGATGCAGCTAGGGATTCCACTGGCCTATGGCAACCACGAGGAGGCAGGTTGGAGGTCAGCCACGGTCAAATACCGACAGAGGATGAGGCAGATTCCGAAGAGTGAGCTTAACGGCAAGAATAAGACCCAGGCCATGCCTATGTCCTTGGCCTTAGGTGCCGCTGTGTGGCATGATCCCACTGGCAGGTGTTTGCTATCTGACAAGTGGTCACAACCAAGTGGGCACCCACGGATGAAAGGGATTGTTAGGGCCCTTCGGCAGACCATGTCTCAGGATTGACTGGCATTTGGAAAATGCTCTTACTCACGATCCATGACCTGAGTTTTCTTTCGCTAACGTCCTTTACCAGAGAATGAATTGTTTCACACATTGTTGAGTAAAATGTTACCTTGAGATGTGATTGCAACATCCAGGGTGGCCATGAACCATTTGTGAGACGACACCATTGAATTGTTGTTGTTTTTATCAGGCCATTGCTGTAGCACTTGGACCCGGGACCATCCAGAAGAAGCCATTTGAAGAGGCCTTCCTGGAGCAGGACTTGAGTGTAGGTCACAACCAACAACAAGACCCGAAATGTTGGCCTCCAATATGAGTAGACTAGTAGGATGAGGTCCTCCAATAAGACTAGACTAGTAGGATGAGGTCCTCCAGTATGAGTAGACTAGTAGGATGAGGTCCTCCAATATGAGTAGACTAGTAGGATGAGGTCCTCCAATATGAGTAGACTAGTAGGATGAGGTCCTCCAATAAGACTAGACTAGTAGGATGAGGTCCTCCAGTATGAGTAGACTAGTAGGATGAGGTCCTCCAATATGAGTAGACTAGTAGGATGAGGTCCTCCAATATGAGTAGACTAGTAGGATGAGGTCCTCCAATATGAGTAGACTAGTAGGATGAGGTCCTCCAATATGAGTAGACTAGTAGGATGAGGTCCTCCAATATGAGTAGACTAGTAGGATGAGGTCCTCCAATAAGACTAGACTAGTAGGATGAGGTCCTCCAATATGAGTAGACTAGTAGGATGAGGTCCTCCAATATGAGTAGACTAGTAGGATGAGGTCCTCCAATATGAGTAGACTAGTAGGATGAGGTCCTCCACTATGAGTAGACTAGTAGGATGAGGTCCTCCAATAAGACTAGACTAGTAGGATGAGGTCCTCCAGTATGAGTAGACTAGTAGGATGAGGTCCTCCAGTATGAGTAGACTAGTAGGATGAGGTCCTCCACTATGAGTAGACTAGTAGGATGAGGTCCTCCAGTATGAGTAGACTAGTAGGATGAGGTCCTCCACTATGAGTAGACTAGTAGGATGAGGTCCTCCAGTATAAGTAGACTAGTAGGATGAGGTCCTCCAATATGAGTAGACTAGTAGGATGAGGTCCTCCAATATGAGTAGACTAGTAGGATGAGGTCCTCCACTATGAGTAGACTAGTAGGATGAGGTCCTCCAGTATGAGTAGACTAGTAGGATGAGGTCCTCCAATATGAGTAGACTAGTAGGATGAGGTCCTCCAGTATGAGTAGACTAGTAGGATGAGGTCCTCCACTATGAGTAGACTAGTAGGATGAGGTCCTCCAATAAGACTAGACTAGTAGGATGAGGTCCTCCAATATGAGTAGACTAGTAGGATGAGGTCCTCCAATATGAGTAGACTAGTAGGATGAGGTCCTCCAATATGAGTAGACTAGTAGGATGAGGTCCTCCAATATGAGTAGACTAGTAGGATGAGGTCCTCCAATATGAGTAGACTAGTAGGATGAGGTCCTCCAATAAGACTAGACTAGTAGGATGAGGTCCTCCACTATGAGTAGACTAGTAGGATGAGGTCCTCCAGTATGAGTAGACTAGTAGGATGAGGTCCTCCACTATGAGTAGACTAGTAGGATGAGGTCCTCCACTATGAGTAGACTAATAGGATGAGGTCCTCCACTATGAGTAGACTAGTAGGATGAGGTCCTCCAGTATGAGTAGACTAGTAGGATGAGGTCCTCCACTATGAGTAGACTAGTAGGATGAGGTCCTCCAATATGAGTAGACTAGTAGGATGAGGTCCTCCAGTATGAGTAGACTAGTAGGATGAGGTCCTCCAATATGAGTAGACTAGTAGGATGAGGTCCTCCAATATGAGTAGACTAGTAGGATGAGGTCCTCCAGTATGAGTAGACTAGTAGGATGAGGTCCTCCAATAGGAGTAGACTAGTAGGATGAGGTCCTCCAGTATGAGTAGACTAGTAGGATGAGGTCCTCCAATATGAGTAGACTAGTAGGATGAGGTCCTCCAGTATGAGTAGACTAGTAGGATGAGGTCCTCCAATAGGAGTAGACTAGTAGGATGAGGTCCTCCACTATGAGTAGACTAGTAGGATGAGGTCCTCCAATATGAGTAGACTAGTAGGATGAGGTCCTCCAGTATGAGTAGACTAGTAGGATGAGGTCCTCCACTATGAGTAGACTAGTAGGATGAGGTCCTCCAGTATGAGTAGACTAGTAGGATGAGGTCCTCCACTATGAGTAGACTAGTAGGATGAGGTCCTCCAATATGAGTAGACTAGTAGGATGAGGTCCTCCAGTATGAGTAGACTAGTAGGATGAGGTCCTCCACTATGAGTAGACTAGTAGGATGAGGTCCTCCACTATGAGTAGACTAGTAGGATGAGGTCCTCCAATATGAGTAGACTAGTAGGATGAGGTCCTCCAGTATGAGTAGACTAGTAGGATGAGGTCCTCCACTATGAGTAGACTAGTAAGATGAGGTCCTCCAATATGAGTAGACTAGTAGGATGAGGTCCTCCAGTATGAGTAGACTAGTAGGATGAGGTCCTCCAATATGAGTAGACTAGTAGGATGAGGTCCTCCAATAGGAGTAGACTAGTAGGATGAGGTCCTCCAGTATGAGTAGACTAGTAGGATGAGGTCCTCCACTATGAGTAGACTAGTAGGATGAGGTCCTCCACTATGAGTAGACTAGTAGGATGAGGTCCTCCAGTATGAGTAGACTAGTAGGATGAGGTCCTCCAGTATGAGTAGACTAGTAGGATGAGGTCCTCCACTATGAGTAGACTAGTAGGATGAGGTCCTCCAGTATGAGTAGACTAGTAGGATGAGGTCCTCCACTATGAGTAGACTAGTAGGATGAGGTCCTCCACTATGAGTAGACTAGTAGGATGAGGTCCTCCAATATGAGTAGACTAGTAGGATGAGGTCCTCCAGTATGAGTAGACTAGTAGGATGAGGTCCTCCAATATGAGTAGACTAGTAGGATGAGGTCCTCCAATAGGAGTAGACTAGTAGGATGAGGTCCTCCAGTATGAGTAGACTAGTAGGATGAGGTCCTCCAGTATGAGTAGACTAGTAGGATGAGGTCCTCCACTATGAGTAGACTAGTAGGATGAGGTCCTCCACTATGAGTAGACTAGTAGGATGAGGTCCTCCAGTATGAGTAGACTAGTAGGATGAGGTCCTCCAGTATGAGTAGACTAGTAGGATGAGGTCCTCCAATATGAGTAGACTAGTAGGATGAGGTCCTCCAATAGGAGTAGACTAGTAGGATGAGGTCCTCCAGTATGAGTAGACTAGTAGGATGAGGTCCTCCAGTATGAGTAGACTAGTAGGATGAGGTCCTCCAATATGAGTAGACTAGTAGGATGATGTCCTCCAATATGAGTAGACTAGTAGGATGAGGTCCTCCAATATGAGTAGACTAGTAGGATGAGGTCCTCCAGTATGAGTAGACTAGTAGGATGAGGTCCTCCAATATGAGTAGACTAGTAGGATGAGGTCCTCCAATATGAGTAGACTAGTAGGATGAGGTCCTCCAGTATGAGTAGACTAGTAGGATGAGGTCCTCCAATATGAGTAGACTAGTAGGATGAGGTCCTCCAATATGAGTAGACTAGTAGGATGAGGTCCTCCACTATGAGTAGACTAGTAGGATGAGGTCCTCCAGTATGAGTAGACTAGTAGGATGAGGTCCTCCAGTATGAGTAGACTAGTAGGATGAGGTCCTCCAGTATGAGTAGACTAGTAGGATGAGGTCCTCCACTATGAGTAGACTAGTAGGATGAGGTCCTCCAATATGAGTAGACTAGTAGGATGAGGTCCTCCAGTATGAGTAGACTAGTAGGATGAGGTCCTCCACTATGAGTAGACTAGTAGGATGAGGTCCTCCACTATGAGTAGACTAGTAGGATGAGGTCCTCCAATATGAGTAGACTAGTAGGATGAGGTCCTCCAGTATGAGTAGACTAGTAGGATGAGGTCCTCCACTATGAGTAGACTAGTAAGATGAGGTCCTCCAATATGAGTAGACTAGTAGGATGAGGTCCTCCAGTATGAGTAGACTAGTAGGATGAGGTCCTCCAATATGAGTAGACTAGTAGGATGAGGTCCTCCAATAGGAGTAGACTAGTAGGATGAGGTCCTCCAGTATGAGTAGACTAGTAGGATGAGGTCCTCCACTATGAGTAGACTAGTAGGATGAGGTCCTCCACTATGAGTAGACTAGTAGGATGAGGTCCTCCAGTATGAGTAGACTAGTAGGATGAGGTCCTCCAGTATGAGTAGACTAGTAGGATGAGGTCCTCCACTATGAGTAGACTAGTAGGATGAGGTCCTCCACTATGAGTAGACTAGTAGGATGAGGTCCTCCACTATGAGTAGACTAGTAGGATGAGGTCCTCCAGTATGAGTAGACTAGTAGGATGAGGTCCTCCAGTATGAGTAGACTAGTAGGATGAGGTCCTCCAATATGAGTAGACTAGTAGGATGAGGTCCTCCACTATGAGTAGACTAGTAGGATGAGGTCCTCCACTATGAGTAGACTAGTAGGATGAGGTCCTCCACTATGAGTAGACTAGTAGGATGAGGTCCTCCAGTATGAGTAGACTAGTAGGATGAGGTCCTCCAATATGAGTAGACTAGTAGGATGAGGTCCTCCACTATGAGTAGACTAGTAGGATGAGGTCCTCCAATATGAGTAGACTAGTAGGATGAGGTCCTCCAGTATGAGTAGACTAGTAGGATGAGGTCCTCCAGTATGAGTAGACTAGTAGGATGAGGTCCTCCAATAGGAGTAGACTAGTAGGATGAGGTCCTCCAGTATGAGTAGACTAGTAGGATGAGGTCCTCCAGTATGAGTAGACTAGTAGGATGAGGTCCTCCAATATGAGTAGACTAGTAGGATGAGGTCCTCCACTATGAGTAGACTAGTAGGATGAGGTCCTCCAATATGAGTAGACTAGTAGGATGAGGTCCTCCAGTATGAGTAGACTAGTAGGATGAGGTCCTCCAGTATGAGTAGACTAGTAGGATGAGGTCCTCCAGTATGAGTAGACTAGTAGGATGTTTTGTGAAGTTGCTTCTCACTTGTTTTCAACAGCTCATGGAAATCGATTTAATGCACATCAACCTTCTTATGGAGGCCGCACATCTCAAAGAACTGGTCCCCATCCGCTGGTTATGTGAGTCTGGTCTGGTGGAGAATATCGAGCTGGTAGTGGAAGAGTACCGACAGACCAGGGGACTGCTGGTAAGTACTGGTCAGAACACATCAAACACAAATACTCTCCTGCTTTGTTGTACATTCATCCTGAAAATGATACTCCTTTGGGGTTTTTAAGGATTGAGAACATTTGTTTTTGTCAGTGTGGAATGATTGCGCAACTTCCTGTACATGAACAGTGGTGGTTAAAAACACAGCCAGTCAACACAAGGATGTGTTCAACAGCACTTACTGGATCCACCAAGACTATGAAGCGTTCAGGTTTTCCTCGTAAGACGTGGGAGTAGCAAGGCGAGCAAGAGGATCCTTCACCCTTAGCGTCAAAAAGTTCTGACTTTACCGCAGAGCACAGGTCTCAAATTCAGAAGCAACTAGTTAGCCCGGAAAAACAAACATCTATTGATGTACAGGTTAAACAAAAAAAAGCAGCTCAGTCATTAGAATTTTACCCTAAAATGTTTGGTGTTTTTTACACCAAATGAGTGAATATTGAAACCCCCTGCCTTCTTTGACCTTAAAAGTCTCTTGACTTCACAGTCCAATCAACTTCCATTTTGACAGTTCCTGTAAATCTGATGAGTTGACAACAACTAAGCTGCCATCTTCTTAGCATCCAGCCTTGAATGAGGCCAGAAGGAAATGTGGTCCCACTTTGCTCATCCCTGCGATAAACTGTTCCACCTATGGATCCTTCAAGTCATGGAGTATACCCAACTGTTCCACCTATGGATCCTTCAAGTCATAGAGAATACCCAACTGTTCCACGTATGGATCCTTCAAGTCATGGAGTATACCCAACTGTTCCACGTATGGATCCTTCAAGTCATGGAGTATACCCAACTGTTCCACGTATGGATCCTTCAAGTCATGGAGTATACCCAACTGTTCCACCTATGGATCCTTCAAGTCATAGAGAATACCCAACTGTTCCACGTATGGATCCTTCAAGTCATGGAGTATACCCAACTGTTCCACGTATGGATCCTTCAAGTCATGGAGTATACCCAACTGTTCCACTTATGGATCCTTCAAGTCATGGAGTATACCCAACTGTTCCACCTATGGATCCTTCAAGTCATGGAGTATACCAGTGACTGTTCCACGTATGGATCCTTCAAGTCATGGAGTATACCCAACTGTTCCACTTATGGATCCTTCAAGTCATGGAGTATACCCATGACTGTTCCACGTATGGATCCTTCAAGTCATGGAGTATACCCAACTGTTCCACTTATGGATCCTTCAAGTCATGGAGTATACCCAACTGTTCCACCTATGGATCCTTCAAGTCATGGAGTATACCATGACTGTTCCACGTATGGATCCTTCAAGTCATGGAGTATACCATGACTGTTCCACGTATGGATCCTTCAAGTCATGGATTATACCCAACTGTTCCACGTATGGATCCTTCAAGTCATGGAGTATACCCAACTGTTCCACCTATGGATCCTTCAAGTCATAGAGAATACCCAACTGTTCCACGTATGGATCCTTCAAGTCATGGAGTATACCCAACTGTTCCACGTATGGATCCTTCAAGTCATGGAGTATACTCATGACTGTTCCACGTATGGATCCTTCAAGTCATGGAGTATACCCAACTGTTCCACTTATGGATCCTTCAAGTCATGGAGTATACCCAACTGTTCCACCTATGGATCCTTCAAGTCATGGAGTATACCAGTGACTGTTCCACGTATGGATCCTTCAAGTCATGGAGTATACCCAACTGTTCCACTTATGGATCCTTCAAGTCATGGAGTATACCCATGACTGTTCCACGTATGGATCCTTCAAGTCATGGAGTATACCCAACTGTTCCACTTATGGATCCTTCAAGTCATGGAGTATACCCAACTGTTCCACCTATGGATCCTTCAAGTCATGGAGTATACCCAACTGTTCCACCTATGGATCCTTCAAGTCATGGAGTATACCCAACTGTTCCACCTATGGATCCTTCAAGTCATGGAGAATACTCATGACTGTTCCACGTATGGATCCTTCAAGTCATGGAGTATACCATGACTGTTCCATGTATGGATCCTTCAAGTCATGGAGTATACTCTTGACTGTTCCACGTATGGATCCTTCAAGTCATGGAGTATACCCATGACTGTTCCACGTATGGATCCTTCAAGTCATGGAGTATACTCATGACTGTTCCATGTATGGATCCTTCAAGTCATGGAGTATACTCATGACTGTTCCACGTATGGATCCTTCAAGTCATGGAGTATACTCATGACTGTTCCACGTATGGATCCTTCAAGTCATGGATTATACCCATGGCTGTTCCACGTATGGATCCTTCAAGTCATGGAGTATACTCATGACTGTTCCACGTATGGATCCTTCAAGTCATGGAGTATATTGATGACTGTTCCACGTATGGATCCTTCAAGTCATGGAGTATACTCATGACTGTTCCACGTATGGATCCTTCAAGTCATGGATTATACCCATGACTGTTCCACGTATGGATCCTTCAAGTCATGGAGTATACTCATGACTGTTCCATGTATGGATCCTTCAAGTCATGGAGTATACTCATGACTGTTCCACGTATGGATCCTTCAAGTCATGGAGTATACTCATGACTGTTCCACGTATGGATCCTTCAAGTCATGGATTATACCCATGGCTGTTCCACTTATGGATCCTTCAAGTCATGGATTATACCAGTGACTGTTCCATGTATGGATCCTTCAAGTCATGGATAATACCCATGACTGTTCCATGTATGGATCCTTCAAGTCATGGATAATACCCATGACTGTTCCACGTATGGATCCTTCAAGTCATGGATTATACCAGTGACTGTTCCACGTATGGATCCTTCAAGTCATGGAGTATACTCATGACTGTTCCACGTATGGATCCTTCAAGTCATGGAGTATACCAGTGACTGTTCCACGTATGGATCCTTCAAGTCATGGAGTATATTGATGACTGTTCCACGTATGGATCCTTCAAGTCATGGAGTATACTCATGACTGTTCCACGTATGGATCCTTCAAGTCATGGATTATACCCATGACTGTTCCACGTATGGATCCTTCAAGTCATGGAGTATACTCATGACTGTTCCATGTATGGATCCTTCAAGTCATGGAGTATACTCATGACTGTTCCACGTATGGATCCTTCAAGTCATGGAGTATACTCATGACTGTTCCACGTATGGATCCTTCAAGTCATGGATTATACCCATGGCTGTTCCACTTATGGATCCTTCAAGTCATGGATTATACCAGTGACTGTTCCATGTATGGATCCTTCAAGTCATGGATAATACCCATGACTGTTCCATGTATGGATCCTTCAAGTCATGGATAATACCCATGACTGTTCCACGTATGGATCCTTCAAGTCATGGATTATACCAGTGACTGTTCCATGTATGGATCCTTCAAGTCATGGATAATACCCATGACTGTTCCACGTATGGATCCTTCAAGTCAACCCACATTTTGGGTCATATCTCAATGAATGCCCAAGGTTGGACATTTGTATGCAAACAGACTTCAATGTACTTGAACTTAGAATCATTTGGTCTGTCCGAGGAGCAACAGATCCTAAACCATCCTGTTCTCCTCGCAGCCCATTCGGATCTGCGTTCTGGGTCCTCCGGCAGTGGGGAAGAGCACTGTGTGTCAACAGATCTGTGGTCACTACAAGCTCCATCACATCCGGCTGAGGAAGACCGTGGCAGAGACCATCTCACACCTGGTTAGACTCTCTTCTCCAAACTGAATCCCTTGAAAACCTCTCATTTTGTAGACTTCCTGTTTGTTTCTGCTCGTCCCTCACATTCTGTGTCCGTCTCCAGGAGCATACGGTGAGGAACATGAATTCAGAAGCAGAGAACGAGGAGTCCACAGCAGCCACAGAGACTCAGGAACTCCTGAATAGTTTGAAGGACAATATGGAGCAGAATGGAGGTAGAGTCTGATGGTCACCTCATTCAGTTGGTCAACTTTCACACTTTTCTTGACTTCAGACTGTTAAAGTTATAAGTTCAAGTAGCAACAATAGTAAGAAACTCAGGTCAGTGACCATGATGTGTACTTTCTGGACTTCAATCACAGCATTTACTTGTATAACCCAGTCCAAACAACCTTTCTATCCATCTATCTATCTATCTATATATATATATATATATCTATATATATATATAGATATATATATATATATATAGATATATATATATATATATATATATATATATATAGATAGATAGATAGATGGATAGATAGTACTTTATTGATTATATATAGTATAACCAGTTTCTGGTGTCGACACCAACACCGCAGGCTACGTCCATCAAGACAGGACGCCCATAAAAGCCTCAGGAACCCATAGCTGAAAACCGACGGGAAGTCGGCCATCTTGGTTTTCGTCTTCCAGTTGAACCCTTCTCTAAAAGTTTTGACTTTCAGTTGGTAAACCACCTTTTCTGCCTGTCAGGTATGTTGGATGACCACCTGTTGGTGAAGGTGATGGTAGACAAGCTGATGTCCAACCCCTGCAAGAACCAGGGATATGTTCTGGATGGATTTCCAAAGACATATGAACAAGCTAAAGAGCTTCTCCATGGTAACTAACACACATTATGATCATCCTGGTTTGGTACCAACAGTACTTCATTGTCAGACTGTGTCATATTAGGACTGTAATGATCCTGGTTTGGTACCAACAGTACTTCATTGTCAGACTGTGTCATATTAGGACTGTAATGATCCTGGTTTGGTACCAACAGTACTTCATTGTCAGACTGTGTCATATTAGGACTGTAATGATCCTGGTTTGGTACCAACAGTACTTCATTGTCAGACTGTGTCATATTAGGACTGTAATGATCCTGGTTTGGTACCAACAGTACTCCATTGTCAGACTGTGTCATATTAGGACTGTAATGATCCTGGTTTGGTACCAACAGTACTTCATTGTCAGACTGTGTCATATTAGGACTGTAATGATCCTGGTTTGGTACCAACAGTACTTCATTGTCAGGCTGTGTCATATTAGGACTGTAATGATCCTGGTTTGGTACCAACAGTACTTCATTGTCAGACTGTGTCATATTAGGACTGTAATGATCCTGGTTTGGTACCAACAGTACTTCATTGTCAGACTGTGTCATATTAGGACTGTAATGATCCTGGTTTGGTACCAACAGTACTTCATTGTCAGACTGTGTCATATTAGGACTGTAATGATCCTGGTTTGGTACCAACAGTACTTCATTGTCAGACTGTGTCATATTAGGACTGTAATGATCCTGGTTTGGTACCAACAGTACTTCATTGTCAGACTGTGTCATGTTAGGACTGTAATGATCCTGGTTTGGTACCAACAGTACTTCATTGTCAGACTGCGTCATATTAGGACTGTAATGATCCTGGTTTGGTACCAACAGTACTTCATTGTCAGACTGTGTCATATTAGGACTGTAATGATCCTGGTTTGGTACCAACAGTACTTCATTGTCAGACTGCGTCATGTTAGGACTGTAATGATCCTGGTTTGGTACCATCAGTACTTCATTGTCAGACTGCGTCATATTAGGACTGTAATGATCCTGGTTTGGTACCATCAGTACTTCATTGTCAGACTGCGTCATATTAGGACTGTAATGATCCTGGTTTGGTACCAACAGTACTTCATTGTCAGACTGTGTCATATTAGGACTGTAATGATCCTGGTTTGGTACCAACAGTACTTCATTGTCAGACTGTGTCATATTAGGACTGTAATGATCCTGGTTTGGTACCAACAGTACTTCATTGTCAGACTGTGTCATATTAGGACTGTAATGATCCTGGTTTGGTACCAACAGTACTTCATTGTCAGACTGTGTCATATTAGGACTGTAATGATCCTGGTTTGGTACCAACAGTACTTCATTGTCAGACTGTGTCATATTAGGACTGTAATGATCCTGGTTTGGTACCAACAGTACTTCATTGTCAGACTGTGTCATATTAGGACTGTAATGATCCTGGTTTGGTACCAACAGTACTTCATTGTCAGACTGTGTCATATTAGGACTGTAATGATCCTGGTTTGGTACCAACAGTACTTCATTGTCAGACTGTGTCATGTTAGGACTGTAATGATCCTGGTTTGGTACCAACAGTACTTCATTGTCAGACTGCGTCATGTTAGGACTGTAATGATCCTGGTTTGGTACCATCAGTACTTCATTGTCAGACTGCGTCATATTAGGACTGTAATGATCCTGGTTTGGTACCAACAGTACTTCATTGTCAGACTGTGTCATATTAGGACTGTAATGATCCTGGTTTGGTACCAACAGTACTTCATTGTCAGACTGCGTCATGTTAGGACTGTAATGATCCTGGTTTGGTACCAACAGTACTTCATTGTCAGACTGCGTCATATTAGGACTGTAATGATCCTGGTTTGGTACCATCAGTACTTCATTGTCAGACTGCGTCATATTAGGACTGTAATGATCCTGGTTTGGTACCAACAGTACTTCATTGTCAGACTGTGTCATATTAGGACTGTAATGATCCTGGTTTGGTACCAACAGTACTTCATTGTCAGACTGTGTCATATTAGGACTGTAATGATCCTGGTTTGGTACCAACAGTACTTCATTGTCAGACTGTGTCATATTAGGACTGTAATGATCCTGGTTTGGTACCAACAGTACTTCATTGTCAGACTGTGTCATATTAGGACTGTAATGATCCTGGTTTGGTACCAACAGTACTTCATTGTCAGACTGTGTCATATTAGGACTGTAATGATCCTGGTTTGGTACCAACAGTACTTCATTGTCAGACTGTGTCATGTTAGGACTGTAATGATCCTGGTTTGGTACCAACAGTACTTCATTGTCAGACTGTGTCATATTAGGACTGTAATGATCCTGGTTTGGTACCAACAGTACTTCACTGTCAGACTGTGTCATATTAGGACTGTAATGATCCTGGTTTGGTACCAACAGTACTTCACTGTCAGACTGTGTCATATTAGGACTGTAATGATCCTGGTTTGGTACCAACAGTACTTCACTGTCAGACTGTGTCATGTTAGGACTGTAATGATCCTGGTTTGGTACCAACAGTACTTCATTGTCAGACTGTGTCATATTAGGACTGTAATGATCCTGGTTTGGTACCAACAGTACTTCATTGTCAGACTATGTCATATTAGGACTGTAATGATCCTGGTTTGGTACCAACAGTACTTCATTGTCAGACTGGGTCATATTAGGACTGTAATGATCCTGGTTTGGTACGTCCCTCGGGTTTAAGTCCACAGTTGGAACCAAATGTAAAATATAAGACATTTACATGTAAAGTATGTATTTTTTGTCATAGTTGAGGAACCAGAGTCCGAGGACAAACCTTCAGTGGTTTCCTTGTACAACAAGAAGATAATACCAGGTACTGACGTTTGATATTTGACTATAAAGAGTGGCCTTGGTAGTCCTTTGAAGTGTTTGGATTGTATTCCTTTTTGCCAGCCTATAAGTTCTCCTCAGGTCAAAGTACAATTTCTTCCTTCTTGCCGTCGTCCTGTAAAGTACAAAAAGGACCTTAGTGGCCCGACTCTTTGCTTGCAGAGTTTGTTGTGTGCCTGGACGCCTCAGATGACTTCCTGAGGGACTTGGTGATCAACCTCCCTGAGAAGTTGGTGCAGGAGCATAAGTACGAGCAGGACAACTTCCTGAAGAACTTGAGCAAGTACAGGGAGAGCAACGTGGAGGAAGAAACTCTCCTGAAATACTTAGAAGAGCTGGACATCACCTGCTTCCTCATTGGTAAGTCCTCTCACTGCCGGAAAACATCACCTTTCTTCTTTCTTTTCATCTTGCAACCAACCATTATTTAATAGTCACCCGTTATCTTAACCAGTAGTCCATTAATCACAGACAACCACGAGCACATATTTCATGGCTCTCATTTTTCCATCGACTTTTAAGTTATTTTAGACATGTTCTTACTAACAAAGACGACTAAAAAACATTTTGCATCGTGTCCGTCGGCGAAGACAAATCCATATATTAGCCACAGCAGATATATACCTTGTCAAGTGACTTATTTACACACAACTATTCTGTAAAGGTTTATGTATTGTAATTGTTTCTAAACAGTGTCTCTAACAGGGCAGTAAAACGGCCGATCAAACAAAACGTCAGTCATGGTCATGGAGCCACTAGCTCCATGACATTAGCTAAACACTCGATAACTCCACGCTGACCTGCTGAATTTACTGAGGAATTTGTGAAAGTGAAACAATATAAAAATAAGTCCATTGTAGGTTAATAATACTAACACAAGCACTTGTAGACTTGTTAGCACATTAGCTAATGCTAAGGACGCTGGCTAGATCACACAGCATGTACATGAAAACACTCCTACAAACATCACACATGGAAGTTTACTAAGTTTAAACTGTTTTAGTTCTATTGTAAAACTTGTAAATGTCGCTTGGAGTGATAAATGAAGAATGCACATGAGTAGAAACGCTACAGACGGCTAGAAAACTATACTTCTGCTTGAAAGCTCAGTCTAAAGAGAACTTGTCCAAAAGATGGCGCCATAACATTAAAACTACACATATTCAGTGTCTTTGCTTGCTTTTACAAGAAACCATGTTGCATCGTGTCCGTCGACGAAGACAAATCCATATATTAACTACACCAGACTATAAGTGGCAGATATATACCTTGTCAAGTGACTTATCTACACACAAATATTATGTAAAGGTTTATGTATTGTAATTGTTTCTAAACTGTGTGTCTAACAGGGCAGTAAAACGGCTGATCATACAAAACAGAAGTCGTGGTCTCACTTGTAACGATTCTTAATCGATTTAAAAAAATACAAAATAAATCAAATAAATTAAAAAACATTTTAATCTTTCCTATTTTATGGAGGAATGTAGTAAAACATAGAACTGACACCCTATTTTATTTGAAAAAGTATTCCCTTCTCAATGGAATGGTGTGGTGCTCAAAGATTCCAACTAAACAGTTGAAGTTCTGTTGTAAAACTAACAAACCTTGCTTGAAGTTATGAATAATCCGTGCGAGTAAAAACGCTATGGACGGCTAGAAGAAGGGGCGGCACTGGACGCACTAAATGGAAGGACAAACAAGAAAACACCTTCACTAAATGGAAGGACAAACAAGAAAACACCTTCACTAAATGGAAGGACAAACAAGAAAACACCTTCACTAAATGGAAGGACAAACAAGAAAACACCTTCACTAAATGGAAGGACAAACAAGAAAACACCTTCACTAAATGGAAGGACAAACAAGAAAACACCTTCACTAAATGGAAGGACAAACAAGAAAACACCTTCACAGAGTATTTGCTTCTTTCCTTTCAACCATTTTCGTTATGGCCCTCGGCAAATAAAAATCCATAAATTAGCCGCACCGTCTTATCAGCCGCAGGGTTCAAAGTGTAGGAAGAAAGTATCGGCTTCCAGTCCTTCTCGCTGAAGGGTGTAGGACATCTGCAGTGGATCCAGATGTTGATGTCCTTATAGGACAGTACTTGTGCAGTGGATCCAGATGTTGATGTCCTTATAGGACAGTACTTGTGCAGTGGATCCAGATGTTGATGTCTTTATAGGACAGTACTTGTGCAGTGGATCCAGATGTTGATGTCCTTATAGAACAGTACTTGTGCAGTGGATCCAGATGTTGATGTCCTTATAGAACAGTACTTGTGCAGTGGTTCCAGATGTTGATGTCTTTATAGGACAGTACTTGTGCAGTGGATCCAGATGTTGTTGTCCTTATAGGACAGTACTTGTGCAGTGGATCCAGATGTTGATGTCCTTATAGGACAGTACTTGTGCAGTGGATCCAGATGTTGATGTCCTTATAGAACAGTACTTGTGCAGTGGATCCAGATGTTGATGTCCTTATAGGACAGTACTTGTGCAGTGGTTCCAGATGTTGATGTCCTTATAGGACAGTACTTGTGCAGTGGATCCAGATGTTGATGTCCTTATAGAACAGTACTTGTGCAGTGGATCCAGATGTTGATGTCCTTATAGGACAGTACTTGTGCAGTGGATCCAGATGTTGATGTCCTTATAGGACAGTACTTGTGCAGTGGTTCCAGATGTTGATGTCCTTATAGGACAGTACTTGTGCAGTGGATCCAGATGTTGATGTCCTTATAGGACAGTACTTGTGCAGTGGATCCAGATGTTGATGTCCTTATAGGACAGTACTTGTGCAGTGGATCCAGATGTTGATGTCCTTATAGGACAGTACTTGTGCAGTGGATCCAGATGTTGATGTCCTTATAGGACAGTACTTGTGCAGTGGATCCAGATGTTGATGTCCTTATAGGACAGTACTTGTGCAGTGGATCCAGATGTTGATGTCCTTATAGGACAGTACTTGTGCAGTGGATCCAGATGTTGTTGTCCTTATAGGACAGTACTTGTGCAGTGGATCCAGATGTTGATGTCCTTATAGGACAGTACTTGTGCAGTGGATCCAGATGTTGATGTCCTTATAGGACAGTACTTGTGCAGTGGATCCAGATGTTGATGTCCTTATAGAACAGTACTTGTGCAGTGGATCCAGATGTTGATGTCCTTATAGGACAGTACTTGTGCAGTGGATCCAGATGTTGATGTCCTTATAGGACAGTACTTGTGCAGTGGATCCAGATGTTGATGTCCTTATAGGACAGTACTTGTGCAGTGGATCCAGATGTTGATGTCCTTATAGGACAGTACTTGTGCCGTGGATCCAGATGTTGATGTCCTTATAGGACAGTACTTGTGCAGTGGATCCAGATGTTGATGTCCTTATAGGACAGTACTTGTGCAGTGGATCCAGATGTTGATGTCCTTATAGGACAGTACTTGTGCAGTGGATCCAGATGTTGATGTCCTTATAGGACAGTACTTGTGCAGTGGATCCAGATGTTGATGTCCTTATAGGACAGTACTTGTGCAGTGGATCCAGATGTTGTTGTCTTTATAGGACAGTACTTGTGCAGTGGATCCAGATGTTGATGTCCTTATAGGACAGTACTTGTGCAGTGGATCCAGATGTTGATGTCCTTATAGGACAGTACTTGTGCAGTGGATCCAGATGTTGATGTCCTTATAGGACAGTACTTGTGCAGTGGATCCAGATGTTGTTGTCTTTATAGGACAGTACTTGTGCAGTGGATCCAGATGTTGATGTCCTTATAGGACAGTACTTGTGCAGTGGATCCAGATGTTGATGTCCTTATAGGACAGTACTTGTGCAGTGGATCCAGATGTTGATGTCCTTATAGGACAGTACTTGTGCAGTGGATCCAGATGTTGATGTCCTTATAGGACAGTACTTGTGCAGTGGATCCAGATGTTGATGTCCTTATAGGACAGTACTTGTGCAGTGGATCCAGATGTTGATGTCCTTATAGGACAGTACTTGTGCAGTGGATCCAGATGTTGATGTCCGTATAGGACAGTACTTGTGCAGTGGATCCAGATGTTGATGTCCACAGATGTGAGCAGTGGGGAAACACCCATGGATCAGATCCGTGACAGGGTGGGCCGGCCCAGGAACTATGACAGCATGGAGGTGCAGGAGGAGGGCGGCGTGCAGGCGGACAGCCAAGATGAAGAAGAAGAAGACGAAGACGACGAAGAAGAAGAAGATGAAGAAGAACTGGGGAGGAAGGAGGCGGAGGATGCAAGGAAGAGGTCTGAACGTTGGGAGAAGTGGGTAAGAGGCTTTATTTGGAAAATCTTTAAATCACTCTGTATGTATATATATATATGTATATATGTATGTATATATGTATGTATGTATGTATGTATGTATGTATGTATGTGTGGGGAAAAATCACAAGACTACTTCATCTCTACAGAACTGTTTCATGAGGGGTTCCCTCAATCGTCAGGATTGATATATATATATATATATATATATATATATATATATATATATATATATATATATATATATATATATATAATAGAGATGCGCGGTTTGCGGTTTCATCTGCGGAGTCCGCGGATAAACAGCGGGTCGGCCGGGTGACATGATGAAAATATAGATTTTAATTAGATTCGGGCGGGTGGCGGTTGAACAATCCAGAAATATTTGATATACATGGTTCTGGGATCAGTATCCTTTGCCATTCAAAGAGCCATTTAAGACCCGCGTCACAAAGCGAAGAAGACAATAGGTGGGGCTATTATTCTCTAGAATGACTGCCGGCAGTCACCCAGTTAATAAGTATTAGGGCGTGCTATGAAGACATTGACTTTGTCACCTTCTACAACATGTACTATCTGCTTGTTAGTCCAGTATCATGTTGTGTGTGACTTCTGCAGCAACACACACACGACTGCAAGGCATGCTGGGTGACACAGAGTACACTAATGCTTGTGATATAAACAACTTTAACACTCTTAGTAATATGCGCCACGCTGTGAAGCCACACCAAACAAGAATGACAAACACATTTCAGGAGAACATCCTCACAGTAACACAACATAAACCCAACACAACAAATACCCAGAATCCTTTGTATCCATGATAATTCCTGACTATTTTATACACCTCGCTAGCAACAACCCCCCCCCCTTACCTGTGCGTCGGTAAGGTGGGCGGGTTTGGGGGGGCGGGGTTGTAAAATATGTTAAGGAATTGTCAAAGATACAAAGTATTCTGGGTATTTGTTGTGTTGCATTTATGTTGTGTTACTGTGAGGATGTTCTCCCGAAATGTGTTTGTCATTCTTGTTTGGTGTGGCTTCACAGCCTGGCGCATATTACTAAGAGTGTTAAAATGGTTTCTATCACAACCATTAGTGTACTCTGTCACCCAGTATGCCTTGCAGTTGTGTACGTGTGATTGTGGAAGCTGCACACAACATGTTGCTGGACTAACAATCGGTGTGTACATGTTGTTGAAGGTGTCTAAGGCAATGTCTTCACAGCACGCCCACATTCTTGTCATCAGGATGAACACCATTGGATACTCGCGAGAACGTTGGCGGCTTCCATTGTCTTCATTACTCTGTGAAACAGGTTTAAATAGTTCTGTGAGTGGTAAAGGTGGTCGACCTCTGATCTATTTCAGCAGGTGCTTGCGCTTCTGATAAAATGTTGGTTCGGGTGGACGGCGGGTGGATGACGACTTTGGTGATGCGGTTACGGATGATATATTGGCCTATCCGCGCATCTTTAATATATATATACATATATATATACATATATATATATATATATATATATATATGTATATATATATATATAGACAAAGATAAGACCTTCTGGAATAAAGTTCTGTGGTGAGATGAAACAAAAATGTATCTGTTTGGCCACAATACTCAGCTTTATGATTGGAGGAGAATAGGCGAGGCTTTCAATCCCAGGAACACCATGCCTACCACCAAGCATGGTGGTGGTAGTATTATGCTCTGGGCCTGTTTTGCTGCCAATGGAACTGCTGCTTTAAATGGGACAATGAAAAAGGAGGATTAACTCCAAATTGTTCAGGACAAGCTAAAATCATCAGAGGGGAGGTTGGGTCTTGGGCAGAAAAGTGGTAAAGGAATGAAGTGTGTGTATGTATGTATTTTAGTGCTGGTGTGTGTTTTAGTGGTGGTGTGTGTTTTAGTGATGGTGTGTGTTTGTGGCAGTCCAAGAGCTTTGAGGAGAAGAGACAGTGGGAAGTGCAGCAGTTGGAAGTCCTGAGCGTCCCGATGAAGAAGTACTTGATGGACACCAACATCATGGCCACCATCTCTCAGGGCTTGATAGCCTGTGGTGCAGCGTGGCCGGATGACCCGCTGGACTTCCTGGTAAGACCTTGATGACTTGAAATGAAGACACCTCCCCTTGATTGACTTGAAATGAAGACACCTCCCCTTGATTGACTTGAAATGAAGACACCTCCCCTTAATTGACTTGAAATGAAGACACCTCCCCTTAATTGACTTGAAATGAAGACACCTCCCCTTGATTGACTTGAAATGAAGACACCTCACCTTGATTGACTTGAAATGAAGACACCTCCCCTTGATTGACTTGAAATGAAGACACCTCCCCTTGATTGACTTGAAATGAAGACACCTCCCCTTGATTGACTTGAAATGAAGACACCTCCCCTTGATTGACTTGAAATGAAGACACCTCCCCTTGATTGACTTGAAATGAAGACACCTCCCCTTGATTGACTTGAAATGAAGACACCTCCCCTTGATTGACTTGAAATGAAGACACCTCCCCTTGATTGACTTGAAATGATGACACCTCCCCTTGATTGACTTGAAATGAAGACACCTCCCCTTGATTGACTTGAAATGAAGACACCTCCCCTTGATTGACTTGAAATGAAGACACCTCCCCTTGATTGACTTGAAATGAAGACACCTCCCCTTGATTGACTTGAAATGAAGACACCTCCCCTTGATTGACTTGAAATGATGACACCTCCCCTTGATTGACTTGAAATGAAGACACCTCCCCTTGATTGACTTGAAATGAAGACACCTCCCCTTGATTGACTTGAAATGAAGACACCTCCCCTTAATTGACTTGAAATGAAGACACCTCCCCTTAATTGACTTGAAATGAAGACACCTCCCCTTGATTGACTTGAAATGAAGACACCTCACCTTGATTGACTTGAAATGAAGACACCTCCCCTTGATTGACTTGAAATGATGACACCTCCCCTTGATTGACTTGAAATGAAGACACCTCCCCTTGATTGACTTGAAATGAAGACACCTCCCCTTGATTGACTTGAAATGAAGACACCTCCCCTTGATTGACTTGAAATGAAGACACCTCCCCTTGATTGACTTGAAATGAAGACACCTCCCCTTGATTGACTTGAAATGAAGACACCTCCCCTTGATTGACTTGAAATGAAGACACCTCCCCTTGATTGACTTGAAATGAAGACACCTCCCCTTGATTGACTTGAAATGAAGACACCTCCCCTTGATTGACTTGAAATGAAGACACCTCCCCTTAATTGACTTGAAATGAAGACACCTCCCCTTGATTGACTTGAAATGAAGACACCTCCCCTTGATTGACTTGAAATGAAGACACCTCCCCTTGATTGACTTGAAATGAAGACACCTCCCCTTGATGACTTGAAATGAAGACACCTCCCCTTGATTGACTTGAAATGAAGACACCTCCCCTTGATTGACTTGAAATGAAGACACCTCCCCTTGATTGACTTGAAATGATGACACCTCCCCTTGATTGACTTGAAATGAAGACACCTCCCCTTGATTGACTTGAAATGAAGACACCTCCCCTTGATTGACTTGAAATGAAGACACCTCCCCTTGATTGACTTGAAATGAAGACACCTCCCCTTGATTGACTTGAAATGAAGACACCTCCCCTTGATTGACTTGAAATGATGACACCTCCCCTTGATTGACTTGAAATGAAGACACCTCCCCTTGATTGACTTGAAATGAAGACACCTCCCCTTGATTGACTTGAAATGAAGACACCTCCCCTTGATTGACTTGAAATGAAGACACCTCACCTTGATTGACTTGAAATGAAGACACCTCCCCTTGATTGACTTGAAATGAAGACACCTCCCCTTGATTGACTTGAAATGAAGACACCTCCCCTTAATTGACTTGAAATGAAGACACCTCCCCTTAATTGACTTGAAATGAAGACACCTCCCCTTGATTGACTTGAAATGAAGACACCTCACCTTGATTGACTTGAAATGAAGACACCTCCCCTTGATTGACTTGAAATGATGACACCTCCCCTTGATTGACTTGAAATGAAGACACCTCCCCTTGATTGACTTGAAATGAAGACACCTCCCCTTGATTGACTTGAAATGAAGACACCTCCCCTTGATTGACTTGAAATGAAGACACCTCCCCTTGATTGACTTGAAATGAAGACACCTCCCCTTGATTGACTTGAAATGAAGACACCTCCCCTTGATTGACTTGAAATGAAGACACCTCCCCTTGATTGACTTGAAATGAAGACACCTCCCCTTGATTGACTTGAAATGAAGACACCTCCCCTTGATTGACTTGAAATGAAGACACCTCCCCTTAATTGACTTGAAATGAAGACACCTCCCCTTGATTGACTTGAAATGAAGACACCTCCCCTTGATTGACTTGAAATGAAGACACCTCCCCTTGATTGACTTGAAATGAAGACACCTCCCCTTGATGACTTGAAATGAAGACACCTCCCCTTGATTGACTTGAAATGAAGACACCTCCCCTTGATTGACTTGAAATGAAGACACCTCCCCTTGATTGACTTGAAGTGAAGACACCTCCCCTTGATTGACTTGAAATGAAGACACCTCCCCTTGATTGACTTGAAATGAAGACACCTCCCCTTGATTGACTTGAAATGAAGACACCTCCCCTTGATTGACTTGAAATGAAGACACCTCCCCTTGATTGACTTGAAATGAAGACACCTCCCCTTGATTGACTTGAAATGAAGACACCTCCCCTTGATTGACTTGAAATGAAGACACCTCCCCTTGATTGACTTGAAATGAAGACACCTCCCCTTGATTGACTTCATGTTGGCTCTCATTGCAGGCTGAATATTTGATGAAGAACTCCTGACATGTTCTGGCTTCACGGTGAAGGTTCTGGACAAATATTGCTGATTAATGCTGTTTGCCACCTTGCACCAGGTGTACGTGGCTGGACCTCACCCTCTCACCACTTCAGCTGGACCTCACTCCCTCACTACTTTAGCTGGACCTCACCCTCTCACCACTTTAGCTGGACCTCACCCCCTCACCAATTTAGCTGGACCTCACTCTCTCACCACTTCAGCTGGACCTCACTCCCTCACTACTTTAGCTGGACCTCACCCTCTCACCACTTTAGCTGGACCTCACTCTCTCACCACTTCAGCTGCACCTCACTCTCTCACCACTTTAGCTGGACCTCACTCTCTCACCACTTCAGCTGGACCTCACTCCCTCACCACTTTAGCTGGACCTCACCCTCTCACCACTTCAGCTGGACCTCACTCCCTCACTACTTTAGCTGGACCTCACTCCCTCACCACTTTAGCTGGACCTCACCCCCTCACTACTTTAGCTGGACCTCACCCTCTCACCACTTTAGCTGGACCTCACCCCCTCACCACTTCTGCTGGACCTCACCCCCTCACCACTTCTGCTGGACCTCACCCCCTCACCACTTCTGCTGGACCTCACCCCCTCACCACTTCTGCTGCACCTCACTCTCTCACCACTTTAGCTGGACCTCACTCTCTCACCACTTCAGCTGGACCTCACTCCCTCACCACTTTAGCTGGACCTCACCCTCTCACCACTTCAGCTGGACCTCACTCCCTCACTACTTTAGCTGGACCTCACTCCCTCACCACTTTAGCTGGACCTCACCCCCTCACTACTTTAGCTGGACCTCACCCTCTCACCACTTTAGCTGGACCTCACCCCCTCACCACTTCTGCTGGACCTCACCCCCTCACCACTTCTGCTGGACCTCACCCCCTCACCACTTCTGCTGGACCTCACCCCCTCACCACTTCTGCTGGACCTCACCTCCTCACCACTTCTGCTTGACCTCACCCCCTCACCACTTCTGCTGGACCTCACCCCCTCACCACTTCCGCTGGATGCTCATGCAGACAAGCAGGGTTAGTGTGAGGAATGGATAAGGCCATGGGGTAATTTTCATTCCCTTTTTTAGACAATAGTAATGATTTCAAGAAAACAAATATTAAAGTGATGGCCTTAAGAAGGAATAATCAATAATGATCTTCTGATGTTGTTCCTACTAAAACTCTTCTACTTGTTTGTTACAGCCCTTCTTGTCTACTTAAACATGGTCTACTCTGATTGTAGTACTCAACATGATCCATAGGTCTTAATGTGATCCATAGGTCTTAGTACGATGGCTAGGTCTTAATATGATCCATAGGTCTTAATACGGTCGATAGGTCTTAATACGATCCATAGGTTTTAATTCGGTCGATAGGTCTTAATAGGATTAATAGGTCTTAATATGGTAGATAGGTCTTAATACGTTTGATAGGTCTTAATAGGATTAATAGGTCTTAATATGGTCGATAGGTCCTAATATCATTGATAAGTCTTAATATGATCGATAGGTCTTAATACGATTGATAGGTCTTAATACGATCGATAGGTCCTAATATGATCGATAAGTCTTAATATGATCGATAGGTCTTAATACGGTCAAAAGGTCTTAATAAGATCCATAGGTCTTAATACGATCCATGTCTTAATAGGATTGATAGGTCTTAATACGGTCGATAGGTTTAAATAGGATTGATAGGTCTTAATACGGTCAGTAGGTCTTAATATGATCCATAGGTCTTAATACGACTGATAGGTCTTAATATGATGGACAGGTTTTAAAACGATTGATAGTTGTTAATACGATCGATAGGTCTTAATACGACAATAGGTCCTAATATGATGGACAGGTCTTAATACGATTGATAGTTGTTAATACGATCGATAGGTGTTAATACGATTGATAGGTCTTAATATGGTCGATAGGTTTAAATAGAATTGATAGGTCTTAATACGATCCATAGGTCTTAATACGATTGATAGGTCTTAATACGGTCGATAGGTCCTAATACGACCGATAGGTCTTAATATGATGGACAGGTCTTAATACGATTGATAGTTGTCAATACCGTCAATAGGTCTAAATACGACAATAGGTCTTAATATGGTGGACAGGTCTTAATACGATTGATAGTTGTTAATACGATCGATAGGTCTTAATACGACGATAGGTCTTAATATGATGGACATGTCTTAATACGATTGTTAGTTGTTAATACAATCGATAGGTATTAATACAACAATAGGTATTAATATGATGATAGGTCTTAACAGGACGATAGGTCTTAATACGATTGAAAGGTCTCAATACGGTCGGTAGGTCTTAATAAGATTTATAGGTCTTAATATGGTCAATAGGTGCTAATATGATCAATAGGTTTGAATACAATCGATAGGTCTCAATACGGTCGACAGGTCTTAATATGATGGACAGGTCTTAATACGATTGATAGTTGTTAATACGATCGATAGTTGTTAATACGATCGATAGGTCTTAATATGGTCGATAGGTCTTAATAGGATTGCTGGGGCTTAATATGACTGATAGGTCTTAATATGCAAGGCAGCATGTTGTGGCGTCTGCCACTCCAAAGATGCGGAGGACAGCAGGTGAGATGACTGCAACAAGACATACTTTGCTTACTTGCGCCCGTGAAGGCTAGCCCACTCACCACTCTACGCACAAAGCTAGCAAACGCTCATGCACAACCCAACACAACAGTCGCAAACACAAGGGAATATTAGAATGAAAACAAAGAATATAATCTGGTGCAACAGATCATAACCCCCCCAATAAGGGACGGATTTCAGTAGTCCCAAACTAAACACACGGGAATAAGCAGGACAGGAAGTACAACACATAAACAAAATAAATCAGACTTTCAGAGTCCAGTGGTACCTCAACGTACGAGTACCTTCATTCACCTTGACTTGAGTATTTTGAGATACGAGGTGTCTCTCGGCTCTTTGTTACGCTTTAAATTGCAAGCATGATTGAAGTTGAAAGCTCTTAATATATTTTTGGACAACCTAAGTGTATCTGCCATTTTATTTATCCTTGTAGTCCAAAAAAGGTACGACAGCAAGAGCGAGAATGCTCTGTTGTAGTTACAACCAGCACAAGTCTACACAAACTTTTAGCCTCATCTGAAGTCAAAAGTGCCTTACTTTTAACTCTTGTGGTTCTTGGCAATGCACCTTCAACCTGGAAGTCACTCCGAGTGTGCCGGGAAGAGTCCTGCTTCCCACACATTTTCACAAAAAGGTGGATTTTTGGAAAATCTACTCCCTATGGCGCAGTCGGTGACTACTTCTTATTGCCACAGACACAAGAACATGGTAAGTAATAACAGTAGTTGGGAAATGTGTGAAGGATACTTTAGCAATGTTAGCTTGAGTTGTTGTGTAGCTAGCTTTGCCTTCTAATATAATAATAATAATGGATTAGATTTATATATAGCGCTTTTCTAGTCACTCAAATCACTTCACAGAGAAGTGAGAAGTCATCATTCATTCACACCTGCTGGTGGTAAGCTACTTTCATAGCCACAGCTGCCCTGGGCTAGACTGACGGAAGCGAGGCTGCCAGTTTGCGCCCCCGACCACTACCTATCATTCATCATTCATTCACCGGTGTGAGCGGCACTAGGGGCAAGAGTCCTGCCCAAGGGCAGATGTGGATGTCAAGAAGCGGGGAGCGAACCTGCAACCCTCAGGTTTTGGCACGGCCGCTCTACCCACCACACCATGCCGCCCCGATGGTCGACAATAGTCTCACTGTAAAGAAGGATTTTTCCGAAGAACTACTTTTAATTGGATGGGTGTGTCCTGTAGCCGGCTGAGCCTCGGTTGTCTACAAGAGTTCAAAGCAGCAGCAGTGATTTACTGCCAATGTACACAAGGATGTGTCCAGGTCTTAGCATTGCAGAGATACACAAGGATGTGTCCAGGTCTTAGCATTGCAGAGATACACAAGGATGTGTCCAGGTCTTAGCATTGCAGAGATACACAAGGATGTGTCCAGGTCTTAGCATTGCAGAGATAAACAAGGATGTGTCCAGGTCTTAGCATTGCAGAGATACACAAGGATGTGTCCAGGTCTTAGCATTGCAGAGATACACAAGGATGTGTCCAGGTCTTAGCATTGCAGAGATACACAAGGATGTGTCCAGGTCTTAGCATTGCAGAGATACACAAGGATGTGTCCAGGTCTTAGCATTGCAGAGATACACAAGGCTGTGTCCAGGTCTTAGCATTGCAGAGATACACAAGGATGTGTCCAGGTCTTAGCATTGCAGAGATACACAAGGCTGTGTCCAGGTCTTAGCATTGCAGAGATACACAAGGATGTGTCCAGGTCTTAGCATTGCAGAGATACACAAGGATGTGTCCAGGTCTTAGCATTGCAGAGATACACAAGGCTGTGTCCAGGTCTTAGCATTGCAGAGATACACAAGGATGTGTCCAGGTCTTAGCATTGCAGAGATACACAAGGCTGTGTCCAGGTCTTAGCATTGCAGAGATACACAAGGATGTGTCCAGGTCTTAGCATTGCAGAGATACACAAGGATGTGTCCAGGTCTTAGCATTGCAGAGATACACAAGGATGTGTCCAGGTCTTAGCATTGCAGAGATACAGACCCTGTAGAACTGTAGGGGTCAAAGAAGATTCAGAACGCGGAATTTATAGTTATGGCGTAAGTAAACTACAACTTCTCATCATGCAGGACCAGATAAGAAGGACATGATAAATAGTGAAGAGACAATCAAAACTGAAAATAACGATACTTCAAACTGGGACTGTCTTCGTGTTTACCTGGTCAGATAAAATGATGAATGAAAACAAAGATGAAATCAAAGCTAATTAATACTGTTCATAACTTTTATGGACAGACTTTCTAGGCGCAGTCAAGGCGTTGAAGGGATCCGGTTTGGTGTCTGCAGGATTAGGTCTCTGCTTTTTGCAGATGATGTGGTCCTGATGGCTTCTTCTGGCCATCGTCTTCCACTCTCACTGGATCGGTTCGCAGCCGAGCGTGAAGCGACTGGGATCGGAATCAGCACCTCCAAGTCCGAGTCCATGGTTCCCGCCCAGTAAAGGGTGGAATGCCATCTCCGGGTTGGGGAGGAGACCCTGCCCCAAGTGGAGGAGTTCAAGTACCTAGGAGTCTTGTTCACGAGTGAGGGAAGAGTGGATGGTGAGATGGACAGGCGGATCGGTGCGGCGTCTTCAGTAATGTGGACCCTCTATCGATCCGTTGTGTTGAAATTACCGGTCCATCTACGTTCCCATCCTCACCTATGATCATGAACTTTGGGTCATGACCGAAAGGATAAGATCACGGGTACAAGCGGCCGAAATTAGTTTGGGTCTCTCCCTTAGAGATAGGGTGAGAAGCTCTGCCATCCGGGAGGAACTCAATGTAAAGCCGCTGCTCCTCCACATGGAGAGGAGCCAGATGAGGTGGTTCGGGCATCTGGTCAGGATGCCACCCGAACGCCTCCCTAGGGAGGTGTTTAGGGCACGTCCAGCTGGTAGGAGGCCACGGGGAAGACCCAGGACACGTTGGGAAGACTATGTCTCCCGGCTGGCCTGGGAACGCCCTGGCAGGAGCTGGACCAAGTGGCTGGGGAGAGGGAAGTCTGGGCTTCTCTGTGTAGGCTGTTGCCCCTGGGACCCAACTTCAGATAAACGGAAGAAGATGGATGGATGGATGGAAGGAAGGATGGATAATACAGCAAGCCTTGTTCATCTTCTGAAATGTTTCATTATTTACTTTGGGATAAAAGTCCACCTCATTTTTTTTTCGTTGCACGTTGTTCTCTGTAGAAAGGTGGCAGCGCCTTTTTTGCAGTTTGTTGAGCGATGAGCAGGTGTGATGTCACACTTTCATCAAAGACATACAAAGCTGTCCAAAGTCATGATGTGGAAGAAATGTTTTGGCCAACATGCCATTTGTGGTTGGTGAAGGACTGCACACCGGGAAGGTGGACTGGGTGGTAAGGTGGACTGGGTGGTGAAGGACTGCACACTGAAAAGGTGGACTGGGTGGTGAAGGACTGCACACTGAAAAGGTGGACTGGGTGGTGAAGGACTGCGTGGTGAAGGACTGCACACTGAGAAGGTGGACTGGGTGGTGAAGGACTGCACACTGAGAAGGTGGACTGGGTGGTGAAGGACTGCACACTGAAAAGGTGGACTGGGTGGTGAAGGACTGCACACTGAGAAGGTGGACTGGGTGGTGAAGGACTGCACACTGAGAAGTTTGGACTGATGGTGAAGGACTCCACACTGAGAAGGTGGACTGGGTGGTGAAGGACTGCACACTGAGAAGGTGGACTGGTTGGTGAAGGACTGCACACTGAGAAGGTGGACTGGTTGGTGAAGGACTGCACACTGAGAAGGTGGACTGGGTGGTGAAGGACTGCACACTGAGAAGTTTGGACTGATGGTGAAGGACTCCACACTGAGAAGGTGGACTGGGTGGTGAAGGACTGCACACTGAGAAGGTGGACTGGTTGGTGAAGGACTGCACACTGAGAAGGTGGACTGGTTGGTGAAGGACTGCACACTGAGAAGGTGGACTGGGTGGTGAAGGACTGCACACTGAGAAGGTGGACTGGTTGGTGAAGGACTGCACACTGAGAAGGTGGACTGGTTGGTGAAGGACTGCACACTGAGAAGGTGGACTGGGTGGTGAAGGACTGCACACTGAGAAGGTGGACTGGGTGGTGAAGGACTTCACACTGAAAAGGTGGACTGGTTGGTGAAGGACTTCACACTGAGAAGGTGGACTGGGTGGTGAAGGACTGCACACTGAGAAGGTGGACTGGGTGGTGAAGGACTGCACACTGAGAAGGTGGACTGGTTGGTGGAGGACTGCACACTGAGAAGGTGGACTGGTTGGTGAAGGACTGCACACTGAGAAGGTGGACTGAGCTGCACAGTGGAGGCTCCACACAACCTCAACTCAAGGTTTCTCACCACTTTTTCATGAACACTTTCACTGTTTTTTACTCCAGAAAATGATCAGAGAAAATACATTTGCGAAGTTTTGTTCTGCTTGTCTGCCACAATATTTTTGTTACGTGTGCTGGTGTTCTCTTCTCCTAGACTTGGGTGCTGGTGTTCTCTTCTCCTAGACTTGGGTGCTGGTGTTCTCTTCTCCTAGACTTGGGTGCTGGTGTTCTCTTCTCCTAGACTTGGGTGCTGGTGTTCTCTTCTCCTAGACTTGGGTGCTGGTGTTCTCTTCTCCTAGACTTGGGTGCTGGTGTTCTCTTCTCCTAGACTTGGGTGCTGGTGTTCTCTTCTCCTAGACTTGGGTGCTGGTGTTCTTGCTCCGCTCCCAGACTTTTGTGCCAGTGTTCTTGCTACCAGACTTTGGTGCAAGTGTTCTTGCTAAAAGACTTGGGTGCTGGTGTTCTTGCTACCAGACTTGGGTGCTGGTGTTCTTGCTAAAAGACTTGGGTGCTGGTGTTCTTGCTACCAGACTTGGGTGCAGGGTGTTCTTGCTACCAGATTAGAGTGCAGGTGTTCCTGCTACCAGACTTGGGTGCAGGTGTTCTTGCTACCAGACTTGGGTGTCGGTGTTCTACCTTCCAGACTTGGGTGTTGGTGATCTTTCTACCGGACTAGGGTGCTGTTGTTGTTGCTACCAGACTTGGGTGCAGGGTGTTCTTGCTACCAGACTTGGGTGCTAGTGGTCTTGCTACCAGACTTGGGTGCAGGTGTTCTTGCTACCAGACTTGGGTGCAGGTGTTCTTGCTACCAGACTTGGGTGTCGGTGTTCTACCTTCCAGACTTGGGTGTTGGTGATCTTTCTACCAGACTGGGGTGCTGTTGTTGCTATCAGACTTTGGTGCTGGTGTTCTTACTACCAGACTTGGGTGCTGGTGTTCTTGCTACTAGACTTGGGTGCCGGTGTTCTACCTTCCAGACTTGGGTGCTGGTGATCTTTCTACCAGACTGGGGTGCTGTTGTTGCTATCAGACTTTGGTGCTGGTGTTCTTACTACCAGACTTGGGTGCAGGTGTTCTTGCTACCAGACTTGGGTGCCGGTGTTCTACCTTCCAGACTTGGGTGCTGGTGATCTTTCTACCAGACTGGGGTGCTGTTGTTGCTATCAGACTTTGGTGCTGCTGTTCTTACTACCAGACTTGGGTGCCGGTGTTCTACCTTCCAGACTTGGGTGCTGGTGTTCTTACTACCAGACTTGGGTGCTGGTGTTCTTGCTACCAGACTTGGGTGCCGGTGTTCTACCTTCCAGACTTGGGTGTTGGTGATCTTTCTACCAGACTGGGGTGCTGTTGTTGTTGCTACCAGACTTTGGTGCCGGTGTTCTTGCTCCCAGACTTGGGTGCATGCCATTCAGAGTCCCATTCTTCTCAGGGTACACATTTAGCCATGTAGCTAACTTGCCCATAGCGATGATAACCACAATTTTTTTGGTACCAGTACCTAATTGCATCAGCCGGAGGGGACTGTTAAAATTCTGGACTATATGTCCTTTTTGTTAATCCAGTTGACCGTCATAATTATGACACGCTGTCACAAAAGTCAGGTGCCCCACATCTGCGGTCCCCTCCAAGGTTTCTCATTGTCATCCCATTGGGTTGAGTTTTTCCTTGCCCTGATGTGGGATCTGAGCCCAGGATGTCGTTGTGGCTTGTGCAGCCCTTTGAGACACTAGTGATTTAGGACTATGTATACAAAATGTCTAACTCATCCCAAGTTTATTTAGTTTTTAGTGCAGATGCTTTCAAACTTGCAGGTGAAAAAGCAGTATCAAAAGATGCGTTATCAGTGGAGATAACACACTGTTTTCCAAGATGGAAAACAGAGATTAGTCTGATCAGTGGAGATCGGACTAATCTCTGTTTTCCAGCTTGGAATGATCACAGGTTAGGAAGCAATAATCATAGAAATAATACAAATGATTTTTTTCCTCATCTTTTTTGTTACACAAATTACGTATATTACAGATCAATGCAGGTATCGATGAGGAATATCGACAATGGTGTCAGTATAGATCCAATCCTGACAATCTACAATTTATTGCCAAAGTATTTGAGATTAACGAGTCAAAGACCTCTAATTGTGACATTTCTTCATCGACAAGATGGTGGAAAAGTGAAAAGAAAAAAGAGACAAACACACTTATTGCCTGTTTACATACATATGTGTCTACTATCTATCCATTTCCTACCGCTTGTCCCTTTTGGGGTCGCTATGACATACACAATGTAACTGTAATGTCCCACAATGTCCAGCAGAGGGAGACTCTCGTCTTCTTGAATGACTTGAACCAACAGGAAGTAATTTAGCGGAAGTGACGTCATCTAACGGCCGTTTACCGGTTTTTAAAAAATAAAAACAATTTTAGCTCCAAATGAAAGCATCGCAGTGACTTTATGTGTCTTTGCGCGTTTTATGAACAATATAAAAGTCTTGTCAAATAATTATGTGAAGAATATTAACAATTGACAAACTCATTCTCATCATTTGATGGGTGGCCAAATACTTTTGCCAATATAGTGTACATCCCTACTTTGGGAGACATCCATCCATTTTCTACCGCTTATTCCCTTTTGGGGTCTCGGTGGGCGCTGGCGACTATCTCAGCTACAATCGGCCGACAGTTTTCCAAAATATGTATGTCACACAAAAGCATTTCAATAATAATGATCGATGTTTTCTTCCATTGTTTGAGTACGTCAATTGGCTCTTTGGCATTAATGCAACCTCCGTACTAGACCAGAGATGTTTAAAGTGCGGCCCGGGGGTCATTTGGGGCCCGCCACACATTCTGGAAATGCTATTGCAAAAATAAAAAAGGACATTAGAAATATTGGAATGAGGTGAAATCTAAGGAGAAAAAGTTGCAATGTTGACACAAAGCTTTTTTTTTTTGTCTTTATTTGAACATGTAAAAACCATCTTTACCATCAATTGATGAAGGTGGACCCCGACTTAAACAAGTTGTAAAACTTATTGGGGTGTTACCATTTAGTGCTCAATTGTAGGGAATATGTACTGTACTGTGCAATCTAATAATTACAAGTTTCAATCTATTATTTATTTTTTTGCCATTGCTCGCAAAAAATAATGACAAAAAAATCCATGTTATAATGAATTACTTTCAGAGATCCAATTAGTTCAAATATTTCACTTTAAAATGTTGTAAGTGGTAAATATTGCATATATTGTGCAGTTGCCATATAAAAACAAAGTTTTCTTTGACAAAAGAGCATAAAACAAACAATAATAGTTGAAACGTAAAATGGACAGAAATATCTGAAGTTGATCTCGTAACTTAAGTGTTGAAAGTTAAAAAAAAAAAACTAATAAAAATGTATCACTTTATGAGTGGGGCACCTTTTGGATCCCAAATATATTTAGTGGTATTTTATTTATCTTTTCACTGTGATTACTCAAAAATAATAAAGAATTAAAATCAATGGTGAATGAATGAATGGTTTAATTTGAGCCATGCAAACAAAACAAGAGAATGACATAAAATACAAAAGAAATATATATATATACATTATTTTTACCCCTACATTGAAAACATTACATGTGACTAATCTTTTGTAGATGTCAAGATTGGCTCAAAAGGGAGTGGGAAGAAGTCAACTTATTGGGTCCCACCCCTATATATATAATATAATATATATCATATAATAAATATCATATAATTCAATTCAGTGGTTGCTGCTATATATTGTCTATATATAATACATTTAAATTCACACACACATATTTACATATGTACACACACATATATACAATTTATATATATATGTATATATGTGTGTGTATATATGTGTCCTGCATTATTGATCTTTTAGGGCTATAATTACTAAATACTTCATATTTCAGTTTTACTATTAAAAAAACAAAGATGTTTTTGACAGAAAAGCCATAAAACCTTTTTTTTTTTTTTAAGTTGATAAAGATTTACTGTAAGCCTTCAATAAAAATAATAATAAAAGTTTGACTTATTTTTAACATTTGAATAACTGACACCCTTGATGGTCCCCGGGACCCCTAAAGGTAAAATACTTTTTAAAAATCCATATATTTTGTTATGGTTTAAAATGAATAAACAGTCCCCGCATGCTTTAATTTTTCCATTAGCGGCCCTCAGTGGAAAAAGTTTGGACCCCCCTGTAACTAGACGGTGGCGAAAATGAACCAAAAACTATCCGGAAAAACAGAAATCAGAAAAATCTGCAGTTTATTCCAAAAATATTGTGTGTCCGTCTCCTATGTTAAATAGCTCTGTGGAATAATGCTGGGTCAACTTTTATATTCATAAGTGTAAGTTTCTCAATACCCGACCTGTCTTTGGTGCCTTTCCAAAAAGATCTAAAAGTCTACATTAAAACATTCTCTACTTCTAACAACACAAAAGCAGTGAAAAGGAGGATGCTTTGTTCCACATTGAATTTATTTATTGAAATTGCACCTGTTTTTTATTTATTTTCTATTTTACTTACTTTGAATGTAAAACCCTCTGGCGCTGTTTTATTTTGTACTTATTTTCACTTTTGTTTCTCGTCTGTTTGGAAATGTTGAAATTTATAAATAAATGTTTAAAAAAACACAGGAAGCCGACGAAGGTTTGGCTGACGTCACGTCCGGTTAGGTCAGTAGCCGCCACCGAAGAAGAAAAGGTTGAGGTGACGTCACTTCCTGATATCTCAGTAGCGGGAAGTTTGCCGCTAAACGACACAGCTTGGATCTATTCACGGTTTGTCTACAATTCATCTTCATCATTCTACTTTTTACACAAAATGTCGTCGTAACTTGAAGTCCGACGCTCGTCCGAGAGGTTGCTAGTAAGATAGCTTCCGACACAATGCCGTTACACAACTCTGTAAAATTGTAGTTTTTTTTAAATGTTTGCTCGCCTTTGAGGTCATGCTTATGTACTATGATGCAACCTGCTTTTGAAATGACATTTAATGAATATTCATTTCCGTACTTGCTAGTTTCAGCCATAAAATAAGTGCGTACTTCCCGGAAGTGCGCGACTGCGAGTGCCAGTACCCGGATGTTGCACTCAAAACCAGCATAATAGTGTGCCTGTGGTACCCGGATGTTGCACTCAAAACCAGCATAATAGTGTGCCTGTGGTACCCGGATGTTGCACTCAAAAACATAATAGTGTGCCTGTGGTACCCGGATGTTGCACTCAAAACATCATAATAGTGTGCCTGTGGTACCCGGATGTTGCACTCAAAACCAGCATAATAGTGTGCTTGTGGTATCCGGATGTTGCACTCAAAACCAGTATAATAGTGTGCCTGTGGTATCCGGATGTTGCACTCAAAACCAGCATAATAGTGTGCCTGTGGTACCCGGATGTTGCACTCAAAACCAGCATAATAGTGTGCCTGTGGTACCCGGATGTTGCACTCAAAACATAATAGTGTGCCTGTGGTACCCGGATGTTGCACTCAAAACCAGCATAATAGTGTGCCTGTGGTACCCGGATGTTGCACCCAAAACCAGCATAATAGTGTGCCTGTGGTACCCGGATGTTGCACTCAAAACCAGCATAATAGTGTGCCTGTGGTACCCGGATGTTGCACTCAAAACCAGCATAATAGTGTGCCTGTGGTATCCGGATGTTGCACTCAAAACATCATAATAGTGTGCCTGTGGTACCCGGATGTTGCACTCAAAACATAATAGTGTGCCTGTGGTACCCGGATGTTGCACTCAAAACCAGTATAATAGTGTGCCTGTGGTATCCGGATGTTGCACTCAAAACCAGCATAATAGTGTGCCTGTGGTACCCGGATGTTGCACTCAAAACATAATAGTGTGCCTGTGGTACCCGGATGTTGCACTCAAAACCAGCATAATAGTGTGCCTGTGGTACCCGGATGTTGCACTCAAAACCAGCATAATAGTGTGCCTGTGGTATCCGGATGTTGCACTCAAAACCAGTATAATAGTGTGCCTGTGGTACCTGGATGTTGCACTCAAAACCAGTATAATAGTGTGCCTGTGGTACCCGGATGTTGCACTCAAAACCAGCATAATAGTGTGTCTGTGGTACCCGGATGTTGCACTCAAAACCAGCATAATAGTGTGCCTGTGGTACCCGGATGTTGCACTCAAAACCAGTATAATAGTGTGCCTGTGGTATCCGGATGTTGCACTCAAAACCAGTATAATAGTGTGCCTGTGGAATCGGATGTTGCACTCAAAACATAATAGTGTGCCTGTGGTACCCGGATTTGCACTCAAAACCAGGATAATAGTGTGCCTGTGGAATCGGATGTTGCACTCAAAACCAGTATAATAGTGTGCCTGTGGTACCCGGATGTTGCACTGAAAATTAGCATAATAGTGTGCCTGTTGACACAATGTTTAGATCTATTGTGCAAGTATGTGTGTAAGATTTAAAGGCCTACTGAAATGAGATGTTCTTATTCAAACGGGGATAGCAGCTCCATTCTATGTGTCATACTTCATCATTTTGCCATATTGCCATATTTTTGCTGAAAGGATTTAGTAGAGAACATCCACAATAAAGTTCGCAACTTTTGGTCGCTAATAAAAAAGCCTTGCCTGTACGATGTGCGCGTGACGTCACGGGTTGTGGAGCTCCTCACATCCGCTCATTGTCTATAATAATGGCCACCAGCAGCTAGAGCGATTCGGACCGAGAAAGTCGGTAGTAGAGGCTTTCTGTAGGCCTTTAAGGACCGGTAAAAAATTTGCAAATTTTTAATACAAAGTCAATGGGGCCCAAGATTTTAGGTGTGACCTTTTTGTCTAAAATAGCATTATTTTCTTAATAATTACCCCATTTAATAAATATTGGCATCATTGGAAAGCCTAAGAATAAAGTGGTTTCACAGTTATAGTGTATTTGTAATTGATTTCATTCACAAAATGAGCATTGGAAGCGTAAGAAAGTTTGCGTAAACATGACTCGACTTGTGAGTCACATCAGAGCGACCAGGAAATCGGCAGGTCCCAAAAAATCTGTGTGCTAATGTCAGGTTCAAACACCAAACTATCTATTTATTCAAGACAAGTAGAAGGAATCAGGCAGAGACAGAGTTCAATTTTGCTCATGAGGAAAGACGTATTGGGCTGTGCACTCAGTTACAGTTTCACCCTACGCTCTAAGGTACAGTCCCACATGCTCCTCTATTTATTCGGATGTCCCTAGTTAACATCACTGAGGCTGCTTCTGAAGGGGGGGGGGTAATGCAAGCAGCCCCAGTAGACACAATTCCTGATTTTTCAGAATGGAAATGTGCTATCGCCTTGTCTCTGTTTTTCTGTGTTGAGGTACTTGATGCCCGTCCTGGGCTGTCAGCGGGGAGGGTCTGGAAACAAACTGCTGCCGCGAGACAATTGGCAATGGAAGATTACAAGTTGTGTGCCTTTGCACAGATTGAACATGACAACTTCAGCACAAGTGTTAATGACTGTAGCAATGGCCTTTAAGCATAAGAGTTGTGTGCCTTTGCACAGATTGAACATGACAACTTCAGCACAAGTGTTAATGACTGTAACAATGGCCTTTAAGCATAAGAGTTGTGTGACTTTGCACAGATTGAACATGACAACTTCAGCACAAGTGTTAATGACTGTAGCAATGGCCTTTAAGCATAAGAGTTGTGTGACTTTGCACAGATTGAACATGACAACTTCAGCACAAGTCTTAATGACTGTAGCAATGGCCTTCAAGCATAAGAGTTGTGTGCCTTTGCACAGATTGAACATGACAACTTCAGCACAAGTGTTAATGACTGTAGCAATGGCCTTTAAGCATAAGAGTTGTGTGACTTTGCACAGATTGAACATGACAACTTCAGCACAAGTGTTAATGACTGTAACAATGGCCTTTAAGCATAAGAGTTGTGTGACTTTGCACAGATTGAACATGACAACTTCAGCACAAGTGTTAATGACTGTAGCAATGGCCTTTAAGCATAAGAGTTGTGTGACTTTGCACAGATTGAACATGACAACTTCAGCACAAGTCTTAATGACTGTAGCAATGGCCTTTAAGCATAAGAGTTGTGTGACTTTGCACAGATTGAACATGACAACTTCAGCACAAGTGTTAATGACTGTAACAATGGCCTTTAAGCATAAGAGTTGTGTGCCTTTGCACAGATTGAACATGACAACTTCAGCACAAGTGTTAATGACTGTAGCAATGGCCTTTAAGCATAAGAGTTGTGTGACTTATAAATAATTATTCTGACAGCGGCTCGGCCAATTTAAAAGATATTTGGCAGACTCACAGAAAAATGTAGAACTTTATACTAGAATAGGGATTCTCACTGTAGATGTTTGATGCATGCAAATGACACGTTCTACGATTTAGGAAGTATAAACAGTTTTAGTTATATTGTGAAACTTACAAACGTTGCTTGAAGTGATGAATTAAGAATCCATACGAGTAGAAACGCTGTAGACGGCAAGAATTTAATGGAAGGACCCTGCCGCACTTGCAGTGAGCAAACTAGTCTAAAAGATGGCGCCATGTCACACAAACAATAACACTTTTTCTTTGTGTTTGCTTTTTTTTTTTTTTAACAATTTGTCTTATGGCCGTCAGCGAGGAAACCTCCATTAATTAGCTGCCCCAATTTAGGGTCCAAAGTGTAGCCTCTGCTAGTCTGGAATTGACAGAAGGCGTTGTAGATTGTTCCAAGTCACATTATTTGAGTGTTTATTAAGAAAGTGTAGTTTCCCTGGTAGACTGTCTCCCAGCCAGAATAATGACACAGCATGCCATAACGTCCACTTGTCTTCTGCAGATGCCCCGCAAAGCTCCCACGGCAGGAAAAGGCAGAGCTCCGGCCAAGCGGAAGCTGGCAGAGGAGTTTCCAGCAGGAGAAGTCCTGACAGACACTAGAAAGAAGCTGTGGAAGCTCGGTGCTCCCATTGGCCAGGGAGGATTTGGCCTCATATATTTGGGTAAAGTACATGAGTCTTGTCACATATTCATTCTGGAGCTGACTTTTAATTCATCCTCTGGTTTTAGTATGGAAGTTAAAAGCCTCCTACATTAATCATTTAATGAACACATAAAAGTCCGACTTGGGCAAGACCAAAGTCTTACACAGAGTAATATGACATTTGAATAAATAATGGACTGAGAAATCAAAGTTATGTTTCATAACATCAGTGAATGAAGTCGTGACACTGTTGGCGCTAACGCACTTTTGGTGTCTTTTTACGCACTGAAATCAGAAGGGACATTTCCAGAAGTCGGCGGGTCCCCGGGATGCAGATTTTTTTAAATTCTTTACAGACCCCGCCTTCTCCGGGTCAAAAGTCCAGTTTACTTGTTTTTTAGGGACCGATGTCCCTTTGGGACAGAGGACCCTATTGAATTTCTAAGGTTTTATTATTACTATTCTTTATTATTATTCCGCCGCCTCTTTGAGCTGTAATTTGACCCCCTTAACATGCTTCAAAACTCACCAAATTTGTCCCGGTGCAAACGGAGGCAGTATTTGTCATTGATAAAACTTTTGGCCAATCAAAAGGGCGGCATAGCTCGGTTGGTAGAGTGGCCGTGCCAGCAACTTGAGGGTTGCAGGTTCGATTCCCGCTTCCGCCATCCTAGTCACTGACGTTGTGTCCTTGGGCAAGACACTTGACCCACCTGCTCCCAGTGCCACCCACACTGCTTTAAATGGAACTTAGATATTGGGTGTCACTATGTAAAGCGCTTTGAGTCACTAGAGAAAAGCGCTATATAAATATAATTCACTTCACTTCACACACACATCAGGACTAGCGAAAATTGCAATCTAATCAAAAAACCAAACCCCAAAACTCAAAATTATAATTTGAAAGTTTTTTTTAACACTGCGATTACCAGCGGAATTATTCACTACTTATCGTGTTGAGCAATGTCAGCTAAGATTTATCTGAGAGCCAGGTGCAGTCATCAAAAGAGCCACATCTGGCCCCAGAGCCATAGGTTCCCTACCCCTGGACTATCAGGTACTGTTAAACTCACTAAAACACTAGCAACACAATAGAAAGATAAGGGATTTCCCACAATTATCCTAGTAAATGTGTCTAAAAACATCAGAATCCGTCTCAATGCAATCGCGTTTTTTTTTAACAAGTTTTTTTTTTTTCTTTAGTCCGTCGCTATCAATATCCTCAAACACGAATCTTTCATCCTCGCTCAAATTAATGGGGACATTGTTGTTTTCTCGGTCTGAATAACTGTTTTTGTTGGAGGCTCCCATTAAAGTCACTGTGAATATGTGAGGATCCTTCAACATGTGACGTCATCTTCTGCGACTTCCGGTACAGGCAGGGCTTTTCTCTTAGCACCAAAAGTTGCCAACTTTATCGTGGATGTTCTCTACTAAATCCTTTCAGCAAAAATATGGCAATATGGCGAAATGATGAAGTATGACACATAGAATGGAGCTGCTGTCCCCCTTTAAATAAGAACATCTCACTTCAGTAGGCCTTTAAAGAGAATAAGAGAGTTATTATACTGGTCTTACTTAAAAATGCATACATTTAGTTGTACTCAGTGTTAAAAATATGATATGGCTCTCACTGAAATACATTTTAAAAATATTTGGCTTTCATGGCTCTCAGCCAAAAGGGTTCCTGAGCCCTGGTTTAGATCCATGAAAAAAAGAAGTACAAACTCCACAGTGACGCCCTGACTTTTGTCGTATAAATGACTTGAATTTTTGATTTGTTTCCCTTTCTAGCTGATGAGGATTCTCCAAAACCTGTTGGTGGTGATGCTCGCTTTGTCATCAAAGTGGTAAGACTCTCAACTTACGATTTGATCTCTATTTTGAACGGGGATTGCAACAGGTGTCCATCAAACGTCATTTATTATGTAGTGGCTACACTTTGTTAGCGAAAATGCAATGCGAGCTAGCATTGATGCCATGATTACGGGCTGCATCATTTTAGAATAGCATTTAGCCTATTTTTCAGACTATAAGTCGCAGTTTTTTTCATAGTTTGGCCGGGGGTGCGACTTATACTCATGAGCGACTTATGTGTGACATTATTCACACATTGCCGTAAAATATCAAATAATATTATTTAGCTCATTCACGTAAGAGACTAGACGTATAAGATTTCATGGGATTTATGGATTAGGAGTGACAGCATGTTCTATATGTTCTAGTTATTTGAATGACTCTTACATAATATGTTAGCTTAACATAGCAGTTGGTCATTTATGCCTCATATAACCTACACTTATTCAGCCTGTTTTGTATTTATTTTAAATTGCCTTTCAAATGTTTATTCTTGGTGTTGGGTTTTAACAAATACATTTCCCCAAAAAATGCGACTTATACTCCAGTTCGACTTATATATGTGTTTTTTCCCCTTTTTTATTATGCATTTTCGGCAGCTGCGGCAACTTATACCACGAAATATACGGTACACACAATACTCCATAATGAGAATGTCAACATATTTTGTTTTAATTGTAAATGTATTCCAAACAAAACATCTAAAAATCTTAGAACATACGTATTCTCAGCCTTTGCTCAATACTTAGTTAATATACTTTTGGCAGCAATTACACCTCAAGTCTTTGTGAATACCATGCCACTAGCTTGCACCTATCTTGGCACACCTGTCTTGGCACACCTGTCTTTGGGCAGTTCTCTCAAGCGCCATCTGGTTGGATGGGAAGTGTTGGTTTTCATCCAGGATGTCTCTGTACATTGTTGCATTCATCTTTCCCTCTATCCTGACTAGTCTCCCAGTTCCTGCCGCTGAAAAGCATCCCCACAGCATGATGCTGCCACCACTATGTTTCACTGTAGGGATGTTACTGGCCTGGTGCATTCATCTTAGTCTCGTTAGGGTAGAGGGAAAGATGAATGAAGCAATGTACAGAGACATCCTGGATGAAAATAGATGCTTCCCATCCAACCTGATGGAGCTTGAGCTTGTATTCAAAAATATTTGAGGCTGTAATTGCTGCCAAAGATACAAGAGACTTCTCGAACAGATCCACCCCAAAACCAAACTTAACATGTATTTTGTTTCACCACAGGAGCCATTTGACAGTGGACCACTTTTCTCTGAGCTCAAGTTCTACATGAGAGCAGCTAAACCTGAATCAAGTAAGCCAGCTCAGACATGAGATAGTGTGTTTATATTCTACTGTACTACCCAACATGCTGGCCCAATAGTGTGTTTACATTCTACTGCACTACTCAACATGCTGGCCCAATAGTGTGTATACATTCTACTGCACTACTCAACATGCTGGCCCAATAGTGTGTATACATTCTACTGCACTACTCAACATGCTGGCCCAATAGTGTGTATACATTCTACTGCACTACCCAACATGCTGGCCCAATAGTGTGTATACATTCTACTGCACTACCCAACATGCTGGCCCAATAGTGTGTATACATTCTACTGCACTACTCAACATGCTGGCCCAATAGTGTGTATACATTCTACTGCACTACTCAACATGCTGGCCCAATAGTGTGTATACATTCTACTGCACTACCCAACATGCTGGCCCAATAGTGTGTATACATTCTACTGCACTACCCAACATGCTGGCCCAATAGTGTGTATACATTCTACTGCACTACCCAACATGCTGGCCCAATAGTGTGTATACATTCTACTGCACTACCCAACATGCTGGCCCAATAGTGTGTATACATTCTACTGCACTACTCAACATGCTGGCCCAATAGTGTGTATACATTCTACTGCACTACTCAACATGCTGGCCCAATAGTGTGTATACATTCTACTGCACTACCCAACATGCTGGCCCAATAGTGTGTATACATTCTACTGCACTACTCAACATGCTGGCCCAATAGTGTGTATACATTCTACTGCACTACTCAACATGCTGGCCCAATAGTGTGTATACATTCTACTGCACTACCCAACATGCTGGCCCAATAGTGTGTATACATTCTACTGCACTACCCAACATGCTGGCCCAATAGTGTGTATACATTCTACTGCACTACCCAACATGCTGGCCCAATAGTGTGTATACATTCTACTGCACTACCCAACATGCTGGCCCAATAGTGTGTATACATTCTACTGCACTACCCAACATGCTGGCCCAATAGTGTGTATACATTCTACTGCACTACTCAACATGCTGGCCCAATAGTGTGTATACATTCTACTGCACTACCCAACATGCTGGCCCAATAGTGTGTATACATTCTACTGCACTACCCAACATGCTGGCCCAATAGTGTGTATACATTCTACTGCACTACTCAACATGCTGGCCCAATAGTGTGTATACATTCTACTGCACTACTCAACATGCTGGCCCAATAGTGTGTATACATTCTACTGCACTACTCAACATGCTGGCCCAATAGTGTGTATACATTCTACTGCACTACCCAACATGCTGGCCCAATAGTGTGTATACATTCTACTGCACTACTCAACATGCTGGCCCAATAGTGTGTATACATTCTACTGCACTACTCAACATGCTGGCCCAATAGTGTGTATACATTCTACTGCACTACCCAACATGCTGGCCCAATAGTGTGTATACATTCTACTGCACTACCCAACATGCTGGCCCAATAGTGTGTATACATTCTACTGCACTACTCAACATGCTGGCCCAATAGTGTGTATACATTCTACTGCACTACCCAACATGCTGGCCCAATAGTGTGTATACATTCTACTGCACTACCCAACATGCTGGCCCAATAGTGTGTATACATTCTACTGCACTACTCAACATGCTGGCCCAATAGTGTGTATACATTCTACTGCACTACTCAACATGCTGGCCCAATAGTGTGTATACATTCTACTGCACTACTCAACATGCTGGCCCAATAGTGTGTATACATTCTACTGCACTACCCAACATGCTGGCCCAATAGTGTGTATACATTCTACTGCACTACTCAACATGCTGGCCCAATAGTGTGTATACATTCTACTGCACTACTCAACATGCTGGCCCAATAGTGTGTATACATTCTACTGCACTACCCAACATGCTTGTTGTTCATGGTGGCCCAAAGGAGCCGCTAAGTTGGCTGGTCAGAACTTGGCAAACCTGAGTATTGTGTCATATGTAGGAAGGCAATATTTCCTTCCGGCATTTATTAATAGAATAAGCACACATGGATATGGAATAGAAATACTCAAACCTCAAGGGAAACCATACAGGTGGCCTTTATACAGACTGGCAGCCATTTGGAATGTGTGGCCATGTTGATTATTTTTGGCCAATCCATGTTTTATCTCCCCCAAGTATGAGGGTAAAAGAAACAGCAATGATGCAGTTTTTCATTGTTTTTGTCAACAGTCATGATGACTTAATAATAAATTAATAAATAACTGAAAAAAAACTTAATCTAATGCCAATAATAAAACAATTCGAATCCAGAGGGTAAAGCGAATCACCTCCAAAATGTAACCACTTATTTCCACCCATACATTGAGTTTTGTTGCCATATGACCTGGATTTAGGAGCCTGTCAGTTAGAAGTCAGGGATTACTAACTTAACAGACAAACCCCAGTGAATACACCTGAGGGAATCAATCAAATACAGAAAGCAATAGTCATTTGTATATTTATGTTTTTAATAGCCTAAAAGCTCAAAATTGAGCTCAGGTACATCCATCCATCAACAATTTTCCAAGAATTCAGTTAATTAAACTTTGGAAAGGAACACACCTGTCTGCAGTATATGAGCTCCCACAGTTGAGCGTGCAGTTGAGAGAAAAGCCAAGCTTGAAGTTTGAAAGGAATTGACTGTTGACCTCTGAGACAGGATTGTCTCCCGGCAAGAAAACCAAACAATTGCTACATTCAAGGTCCCAATGAGCACCATGGCCGCAATTATCCATAAGTGGAAAAAGTTTATAAGCGCAGGGAGTCTTCTTGAAAATGTTCTGGCTGTCTAAACTGAGGCATCAGTCAGAAAGGTGGCCATTAACCTGATTATCACTCTGAGAGAACTCCAGTGGTGGTGGAGGAATGAAAAGTAATCCACCAGTTAGGCCTGTGTGGTAGAGTGGTCAGGTCAAAGCCTCTTCATGAAAGACATGTTGGAGCCCACAAGGAGTTTGCAAAAAGGCACAGACTTTAAGGAGTCTAACCACGAGAACCAACATTCTCTGCATTGATGAGACAAAGGTGGACGTCTTTAGTGTGAATGCCAGGTGCATCTTTGGTGGAAAGCAGCCTCCACTCATCACCCGGCCAAGACCTTTTCTACAGTAAAGCCCTGTGCTGGCAGTTTAATGACAGTTCATCTTTCAGAGGGTCTGGCTGGGCCACAGAATTCACACATTCAGGATCCTTACTTCAATCTGACTGAGCATCTCTTGAAAGTTGTGAATAGGGCCCTGCAAGAATGTTTTCTATCCAACTAGAGGGAGCTGGAGAGGTCTTGCAAAGAGGAGTGGGCTAGACTGCCCGAACATAAGTGTTCAAGACTATAGGCTGCCAAAGGAGCATCAACAATGTATGAACAAAGTCTGAATATCAATCAACTGTTTACTTGTATAGCTCTAGGCTGAAATGTCTGGTTCATTTCATTTAAGTTGTTTGACAGTTTGTGTTCACATGCAGCCTGCTTTGTGCTTTCAAGCTGACGTTTCTTTTCTCTTGCCTTTGCAGTTAAGAGCTGGATGAGCAGCCATAGTCTGAAGAACCTGGGCGTACCCAGGTACTGGGGCTCAGGTATGCACGAGAGAGGAGCGAAAAGGTAAGACCTAATACACGATACCTTTTTACCATTGGGTACGAAAAGATGTTTATTGCAAGTTAGTACTACAAAAGTTTTTGCAAGCCTGTAATGCTTATTTAGAGAAAGTATTAGAGCCCTCTTTAATGTATTATTGTTATTTGTAACAGACTTTTATGCAATGATTGGGTTCATGGCAACACATGACAGCATAGAAACATTGGACAGTTTTACATGAATCAATTACCTGGCCAATGAGGACTCTTCTAGCGAGAGGTGGCGTGTAAGATCAATATATATTGTTTTATATATACATCCAATATTTGACCATGTTTTCAACATCCCACAAGATACATGACAAATAACTACCGTATTTGGTGGAATATAAGTTATAGTTTTTTTCATAGTTTGGCCGGGGGTGCGACTTATGTGTGAAATCATCAACACATTACCCTAAAATATCAAATAATATATTTTATCTCATTCGCGGAAGAGACGAAGAAAATGTCAGCAATGGTCACACACACCTCAACCAATAAGAATTTGGTCATGGCAGAAGTGCATTGTGGGTCATGGATGCTAACTGCTATATGCTATATGCTACTGCCGTAGCTATTAAAATGGATCATTTCATGGTTGGCGGTAACTTCTAAAAAGTGAGAAGGGCTGAAGAAAAATGGCGTTGAAAAGGAGATCATGTAGTGCAGATGACAAGCTGGATGTAGTGAAATATGCAGCAGAAAAGGTGATGTAGTGCAGATGACAAGATGGATGTAGTGAAATATGCAGCAGAAAAGGTGATGTAGTGCAGATGACAAGCTGGATGTAGTGAAATATGCAGCAGAAAAGGTGATGTAGTGCAGATGACAAGCTGGATGTAGTGAAATATGCAGCAGAAAAGGTGATGTAGTGCAGATGACAAGCTGGATGTAGTGAAATATGCAGCAGAAAAGGTGATGTAGTGCAGATTACAAGATGGATGTAGTGAAATATGCAGCAGAAAAGGTGATGTAGTGCAGATGACAAGATGGATGTAGTGAAATATGCAGCAGAAAAGGTGATGTAGTGCAGATGACAAGCTGGATGTAGTGAAATATGCAGCAGAAAAGGTGATGTGGTGCAGATGACAAGCTGGATGTAGTGAAATATGCAGCAGAAAAGGTGATGTAGTGCAGATGACAAGCTGGATGTAGTGAAATATGCAGCAGAAAAGGTGATGTAGTGCAGATTACAAGATGGATGTAGTGAAATATGCAGCAGAAAAGGTGATGTAGTGCAGATGACAAGCTGGATGTAGTGAAATATGCAGCAGAAAAGGTGATGTAGTGCAGATGACAAGATGGATGTAGTGAAATATGCAGCAGAAAAGGTGATGTAGTGCAGATGACAAGCTGGATGTAGTGAAATATGCAGCAGAAAAGGTGATGTAGTGCAGATGACAAGCTGGATGTAGTGAAATATGCAGCAGAAAAGGTGATGTAGTGCAGATGACAAGCTGGATGTAGTGAAATATGCAGCAGAAAAGGTGATGTAGTGCAGATGACAAGATGGATGTAGTGAAATATGCAGCAGAAAAGGTGATGTAGTGCAGATGACAAGATGGATGTAGTGAAATATGCAGCAGAAAAGGTGATGTAGTGCAGATGACAAGCTGGATGTAGTGAAATATGCAGCAGAAAAGGTGATGTAGTGCAGATGACAAGATGGATGTAGTGAAATATGCAGCAGAAAAGGTGATGTAGTGCAGGTGACAAGCTGGATGTAGTGAAATATGCAGCAGAAAAGGTGATGTAGTGCAGATGACAAGCTGGATGTAGTGAAATATGCAGCAGAAAAGGTGATGTAATGCAGATTACAAGATGGATGTAGTGAAATATGCAGCAGAAAAGGTGATGTAGTGCAGATGACAAGCTGGATGTAGTGAAATATGCAGCAGAAAAGGTGATGTAGTGCAGATGACAAGATGGATGTAGTGAAATATGCAGCAGAAAAGGTGATGTAGTGCAGATGACAAGATGGATGTTGTGAAATATGCAGCAGAAAAGGTGATGTAGTGCAGATGACAAGCTGGATGTAGTGAAATATGCAGCAGAAAAGGTGATGTAGTGCAGATGACAAGCTGGATGTAGTGAAATATGCAGCAGAAAAGGTGATGTAGTGCAGATGACAAGATGGATGTAGTGAAATATGCAGCAGAAAAGGTGATGTAGTGCAGATGACAAGATGGATGTAGTGAAATATGCAGCAGAAAAGGTGATGTAGTGCAGATGACAAGCTGGATGTAGTGAAATATGCAGCAGAAAAGGTGATGTAGTGCAGATGACAAGATGGATGTAGTGAAATATGCAGCAGAAAAGGTGATGTAGTGCAGGTGACAAGCTGGATGTAGTGAAATATGCAGCAGAAAAGGTGATGTAGTGCAGATGACAAGCTGGATGTAGTGAAATATGCAGCAGAAAAGGTGATGTAATGCAGATTACAAGATGGATGTAGTGAAATATGCAGCAGAAAAGGTGATGTAGTGCAGATGACAAGCTGGATGTAGTGAAATATGCAGCAGAAAAGGTGATGTAGTGCAGATGACAAGATGGATGTTGTGAAATATGCAGCAGAAAAGGTGATGTAGTGCAGATGACAAGCTGGATGTAGTGAAATATGCAGCAGAAAAGGACAAGAGGAAGAGTTGTTTAGAAGCCACATCCAGGAAGAAGATTTCATGGGATTTATGGATTAGATAGATAGATAGATAGATAGATAGTACTTTATTGATTCCTTCAGGAGAGTTCCTTCAGGAAAATTAAAATTCCAGCAGCAGTGTACAGAGTTGAAATCAATTTAAATAAAAGTAAAAAGTAAATAATGGGGGTTTAAATGGAAACAAAAAAGAGAAATATTACAATGAGAATAAAAACTAAAAAGCAACAATGGGAATAAAAACATAACAGTAAAATAAGAATATAAGAAGATAAAGTAGGCAGTAGTGAGCATGTTATGAAAACGTATTGCACTGTTATTGTTTTTAGGAGTGAGAGATAGTTTGGTAAAGGTATAGCATGTTCTATATGTTATATTTATTTGAATGACTCTTACCATAATATGTTAGCTTAACATAGCAGTTGGTCATTTATGCCTCATATAACCTACACTTATTTATTTACTTTAAATTGCCTTTCAAATGTCTATTCTTGCTGTTGGGTTTTATCAAATAAATTTCCTCCCAAAATTCGATTTATACTCCAGTGCGACTTATGTATGTTTTTTTCCTTCTTTATTATGCATTTTCGGCCGGTGCGACGTATACTCCGGAGTGACTTATAATTGGAAAAATACGGTACTTAGAAAATATACTGAACCATGCAATAACCCCATGATATGAGAACTACAAATATCTGTACCTTGTTGTATATAATATACAACTGAGCTGCAATTTATGCCACCAAGGTGTGTAGTCATGTGCAAATATCTGCAGTATTGCATTCATGGCTGAAATGGCAAAGAGCACTTATTAGCTGACCTTTACAATGTTCAGCCAACTGTCCACTCCAAGAGTGTCAGAGCACTTTGAACAATGGTCGATATAAAACTATGCACTATGGTTGTCTGAAGACTTTATGAAGGGTTCATTGAATATGTGCAATCCTACAAATATCTTTTTGTTGATGCAGTGAATTAGAAGGATGATTGCAGTTGTGCATGCAAAAGGTGAAGCTGTCAAACCCTCATGGCAGGTACAGGTTCATGGTCATCGACAGGCTTGGCACAGATCTTCAGCGCAAGTTGGAGGAGAGTGGAAAAAGGTTCCCCAGAAAACTGGTTCTGCAAATTGGTCTACGACTGGTGGGTTTCTTTAAATTATTGTTGTCTACCGTTGTAATCTTGTAGGAAAATAAGAATGTCTTCATCTCACCCACATCATCATTTAGTTTCACATGTGAAAGGAATCTTTTCAAATACCTTTTTTATTATAAAGAGATTGTGCACCCTTATGCAGATTATTCCCACATTAACTGACAATATCACAGAGTTGGCCAATATACACAGTCAATTATTCAACTCTGAATGTCGCACAATTGATATAACGTGACTGAAATAAATGTTGTCTTCTGACCATTAAGCAATGGTAGCCTACATTTACCTTTTGAATCACTGTTGTTTAAACAGGAATAACAACCAGTAGCTGTTTTTGATGCACACCCCCTTAAGGACCAACAATCTGCGTAATAAGAAACAATAATAGAAGAAGCAGCTCTTTATTGTCATTGTGACATTTCATTGAGGAAAATTGCAGGGTACATTTCAGAATAAAGGGCGATGCTTGTAAAATGATGTATTGCCTTGAAAATGAGTTACTAAGAAATGTATTTTCACAAAACGCTGATCATTGTCTTATTTTTCTCTCTATGCAGCTGGACATCCTGGAATACATCCATAATCACGAGTATGTGCATGCAGACATTAAAGCATCCAACCTCATGTTGGGCTACAGTGATCCCAACCAGGTCAGTAGCAGCATCATGTCTGTAATATATCTGCATATATATATATATACTTTTACTACTTAAGTGTTTTTCCCTGGCATTTGGTTCGTTATATACTAAGTTAACCCCCGATACTAACATGAAGTCAATAACCGCTTTTAAGTCTGCCTTATAGCTCTGACACTGAAATGAGACTTTGCTATGACTAAGTACGGCAGGGTTTTGTCATGTAAAAAAGGCTAATTAAAAAAAAGTTAATTTTAAGAAAAAAAAGTTGAAAATCGAACCTGTGTCTCTTAAAAATAATGAATATAAAAAAAAATCTAAGGATTGTAATTGGAAAAACAATGCAAGAAATGTGTTTTTTGAATGTCTGTTTAATTTGTAATTTGACATTTCACAGTATAAAGATTTTTAGGTGTTTTTGTTTTTCAATACCAAAACTTGCTTCCAGTGTTCTGGCTCGATACATTCTAGTACAGTGGTTCTCAACCTCTAGTCAGTGTGAACATTGTTTTCATTCAAGTACCCCCTAATCACAGCAAAGCATTTTTGGTTGAAAACAAGAGATAAAGAAGTAAAATACAGGACTTTAAATGGGACGTAGTAAACGTTAAAAGTGAGTCAAACAAACCTTCAACGAAGTGCTAACTGCAATATTGTGTTCTTTGATTCCATCTGCTGCTGCTTTGGACAGGAGTGCATAATACTTTTCTTGTCGTTTTTTGTGAAATCTTGTACTCTCTGCCTTCTTGAGTATCTCTGGAGGAACTCCGGAGAAAATGTGATCCTTTTTGCAGTTTGAACGGTTCCAACAACCTAAAACAACTTGAGCATGGAGCATATTTGTTTGAGAAAGACAAAATGCTGACCAGAGCGCTAAGACAACAAGACACTCGCTGGCCCACCACTTCCAGTCTCACATATTTATTGAGGCGGTCAGAACGCTAAGACAACAAGACACTCGCTGGCCCACAACTTCCAGTCTCACATATTTATTGAGGCGGTCAGAACACTAAGACAACAAGACACTCGCTGGCCCACCACTTCCAGTCTCACATATTTATTGAGGCGGTCATGTCGTCAGGAGAATACAAGCTATTCCTAAAGTTATTGTGTAATTCAGACGTTGGAGTAATACACTGACTGATAGTTTATTGTGGCACCTGCACTTAGACTGGATGTGAAGTGATGGAACCTGCTTAGATGGAAGGGGAAAGTCTTCTAAGAACAACTGAACAATGAATATGCGATGGATTGACTGCCCTGAGAATTCAATAACCTGGATGAATGAGAATAAATGACAATTAGTCACATTCAAATTCAGATTGAAATATGGAGAATGCTGATATACTTTGATGCTTTAATAATAATAATAATAATGGATTAGATTTATATCGCGCTTTTCTATTAGATACTCAAAGCGCTCACAGTGAAGTGGGAACCTTTTAGTCAAACTTTGTATTGTGTGATCGTGCTACTGGTACTTTTCCACTCTGGAGATGTTCTTGCGGCCGCTATACTTTCATCGATTTCCATATTTGATTAGTGTCTGCACAAACATGATGAATCACTCCTCAAAAGGGAGGTTTGAGGTTTGAGCCAGTTCTGTTCCGTGAAGGACACGGTCCCTCTTCTTATCAGCAGGTGCATCCCTCTGTAAGGGGGCTATAGGGGACTGCCTTCTCACTATCAGTTAACTCCTTTTCTCTTACTTTGAGACCTCACCAGGCGATGCCATGGTTGTGTTGTAAGGGCTGGTCTCCTAAAGCTTTAGTAAAACTTGCTCTAGTATCGGGGTCCTTTTTACTCAGCGTATATGTCATCCAAAAGAAGTTGGGAGTGACCAGTGTGTTTTCATCCCTGGGAGGAAGACTGGTCGTGCAACAAAGTTGTTCAAAGTTCTGAAATGATTCATCTTGATCTCAATTGTTTTAGGTCACAAATAGCTGTCATGTTAACAGTGATGTGTGGACTTTTTATGGCTGCTGGATTTGAGCTTTTCTGAATGGCTGCCTTTGTCAATTGTAGGTTTACCTTGTAGATTATGGGCTGGCATTCAGGTACGCACCGGATGGTTCTGTAAAAGACTACAAGGAAAATCCAAAGAGGTGTCATGACGGGACCATCGAGTTCACCAGCATTGATGCTCACAAAGGAGTGGGTAGGTACCTTGTAATATTGAACTCTGCTATCAATCCTGCTTTAAAACAAAAATGTCGTGAACCATTAAAACTCCAAATGTTTGTGTAGTTTGCATGTTGTCCCTGTATTTTATTGTGGCTTCCTCCCACCTTCTAAACATGCCTGTTAATTTCATCTGGAGGCTGCTATCTCACTCTGCTGGGAAATGGCTGAACTTGTCAGCTAGCTAGCTAACAACCAGTGTGTATAAGATGACCTCTACAGTTTTCTCCCGGATGGCCACTATATAAAGTTGTGTGTATAAGATGACCTCTACAGTTTTCTCCCGGATGGCCACTGTATACAGTATGTGGTGCTGGGGGCGTGGTCAATGGGACATTGACTTTTATATATTTTCTTTAAAAAGGCTAATTAAATGTTTTATGTATATCTAAAAACAACTGTTATTTACTGTATATTTAAAGAAAATCATCCATTTTCTACCGCTTGTCCCTCTGTTATTGCTAATATTCTTAATTTTTCCATTTTTGCAGCTTATTTTAAAATGTAACACGGGCTAAAGTATACTCCGCCTTCCCTGAATGTTGGATTTTAGTTTGACAAATATGTAAACAGTCGCTTGAATTACAGATGAAAAAAAACATTAGGTGGTTTATTGATATTGTCCTCAATGAATTCACTGTAAAACTCATCACACCATGGAAAGTAAGTTCTATATATATATAATCTGTATATATAAATATTTATGTAGTTCTTGTTGCAAACCCCACACTATACATCCAACTTAAAAAACTAAAATGTTGACCATTAATGTTATTAAGCGATAAATAACTGCAGCAAAACATTTTGTTGGATCAACTTAATTTTTTAATGTATTTCTGAATATAGTTATTGATAACTGAGCTATAAATACAGACTCAATTAAAATGTCTTCTGACTGAAAATATATTGAATATAGTTTTTTTTGCAAGAGATTTAAGGGAAGCATTATTTTCAACATATCTTTTGTCAACATATCTTCTGACATGTGACATGCATTCACTTCACATTTGTCAACATATCTTCTGACATGTGACATGCATTCACTTCACATTTGTCAACATATCTTCTGACATGTCCTTGCATTCACTTCACATTTGTCAACATATCTTCTGACATGTCCTTGCATTCACTTCACATTTGTCAACATATCTTCTGACATGTCCTTGCATTCACTTCACATTTGTCAACAAATCTTCTGACATGTCCTTGCATTCACTTCACATTTGTCAACATATCTTCTGACATGTCCTTGCATTCACTTCACATTTGTCAACATATCTTCTGACATGTCCTTGCATTCACTTCACATTTGTCAACATATCTTCTGACATGTGACATGCATTCACTTCACATTTGTCAACATATCTTCTGACATGTGACATGCATTCACTTCACATTTGTCAACATATCTTCTGACATGTGACATGCATTCACTTCACATTTGTCAACATATCTTCTGACATGTGACATGCATTCACTTCACATTTGTCAACATATCTTCTGACATGTCCTTGCATTCACTTCACATTTGTCAACATATCTTCTGACATGTCCTTGCATTCACTTCACATTTGTCAACATATCTTCTGACATGTCCTTGCATTCACTTCACATTTGTCAACATATCTTCTGACATGTGACATGCATTCACTTCACATTTGTCAACATATCTTCTGACATGTGACATGCATTCACTTCACATTTGTCAACATATCTTCTGACATGTGACATGCATTCACTTCACATTTGTCAACATATCTTCTGACATGTCCTTGCATTCACTTCACATTTGTCAACATATCTTCTGACATGTGACATGCATTCACTTCACATTTGTCAACATATCTTCTGACATGTCCTTGCATTCACTTCACATTTGTCAACATATCTTCTGACATGTGACATGCATTCACTTCACATTTGTCAACATATCTTCTGACATGTGACATGCATTCACTTCACATTTGTCAACATATCTTCTGACATGTGACATGCATTCACTTCACATTTGTCAACATATCTTCTGACATGTCCTTGCATTCACTTCACATTTGTCAACATATCTTCTGACATGTCCTTGCATTCACTTCACATTTGTCAACATATCTTCTGACATGTGACATGCATTCACTTCACATTTGTCAACATATCTTCTGACATGTGACATGCATTCACTTCACATTTGTCAACATATCTTCTGACATGTGACATGCATTCACTTCACATTTGTCAACATATCTTCTGACATGTGACATGCATTCACTTCACATTTGTCAACATATCTTCTGACATGTCCTTGCATTCACTTCACATTTGTCAACATATCTTCTGACATGTGACATGCATTCACTTCACATTTGTCAACAAATCTTCTGACATGTCCTTGCATTCACTTCACATTTGTCAACATATCTTCTGACATGTCCTTGCATTCACTTCACATTTGTCAACATATCTTCTGACATGTCCTTGCATTCACTTCACATTTGTCAACATATCTTCTGACATGTGACATGCATTCACTTCACATTTGTCAACAAATCTTCTGACATGTCCTTGCATTCACTTCACATTTGTCAACATATCTTCTGACATGTCCTTGCATTCACTTCACATTTGTCAACATATCTTCTGACATGTCCTTGCATTCACTTCACATTTGTCAACATATCTTCTGACATGTGACATGCATTCACTTCACATTTGTCAACATATCTTCTGACATGTGACATGCATTCACTTCACATTTGTCAACATATCTTCTGACATGTGACATGCATTCACTTCACATTTGTCAACATATCTTCTGACATGTCCTTGCATTCACTTCACATTTGTCAACATATCTTCTGACATGTCCTTGCATTCACTTCACATTTGTCAACATATCTTCTGACATGTCCTTGCATTCACTTCACATTTGTCAACATATCTTCTGACATGTCCTTGCATTCACTTCACATTTGTCAACATATCTTCTGACATGTGACATGCATTCACTTCACATTTGTCAACATATCTTCTGACATGTGACATGCAGCTGCTTCAAGGCGGGGTGACCTGGAAATCCTCTGCTACTGCATGGTCCAGTGGCTCTGCGGTTCTCTTCCCTGGGAGGACCAGCTTCAGGACCCACTTTATGTCAGAGACTATAAGATCCAGTAAGTCAATTGGCAACACACAAGCTGTTGATGGATGCTGGAACTACAAATCGTAAAACATACTACGTTTGGTCTCTAGGAGTCAAAAAAGCACCTCTGAGTTCATGATCAAATGTTTCCCCTCCCAAGACAGACCGGGTGAGTTAAAAGGTGGTTTTAAAAAAGGAAGGTAAGGTATCTCAAGTCACTAACATGAACTAGCACTCGCTGACATAGACCTTGAATAGTCCGTGTGGTGTGGCCATTGTTGGAGAAGAAATAACACAAACACAGCTCAAAGGTCTAGGAAATAGTCAGTCATCGATCAAAGTCTATTTATATAGCCCTAAATCACCAGTGTCTAAAAGGGCTGCACAAATCACATCCTGGGCTCAGATCCCACATCAGGGCAAGGAGAAACTCAATCCAATGAGAAACTTTGGAGGGGACCGCAGATGTGGGGACCCCTGGGTGACCTATGCAATGGACGTGGAGTGGATGTAGTTAATAGTGAGAGTCCAGTCCATAGTGGATCTAACATAATAGTGAGAGTCCAGTCCATAGTGGATCTAACATAATAGTGAGAGTCCAGTCCATAGTGGATCTAACATAATAGTGAGAGTCCAGTCCATAGTGGATCTAACATAATAGTGAGAGTCCAGTCCATAGTGGATCTAACATAATAGTGAGAATCCAGTCCATAGTGGATCTAACATAATAGTGTGAGAGTCCAGTCCATAGTGGATCTAACATAATAGTGAGAATCCAGTCCATAGTGGATCTAACATAATAGTGAGAGTCCAGTCCATAGTGGATCTAACATAATAGTGAGAGTCCAGTCCATAGTGGATCTAACATAATAGTGAGAGTCTAGTCCATAGTGGATCTAACATAATAGTGTGAGAGTCCAGTCCATAGTGGATCTAACATAATAGTGAGAGTCCAGTCCATAGTGGATCTAACATAATAGTGAGAGTCCAGTCCATAGTGGATCTAACATAATAGTGAGAGTCCAGTCCATAGTGGATCTAACATAATAGTGTGAGTCCAGTCCATAGTGGATCTAACATAATAGTGAGAGTCCAGTCCATAGTGGATCTAACATAATAGTGAGAGTCCAGTCCATAGTGGATCTAACATAATAGTGAGAGTCCAGTCCATAGTGGATCTAACATAATAGTGAGAGTCTAGTCCATAGTGGATCTAACATAATAGTGTGAGAGTCCAGTCCATAGTGGATCTAACATAATAGTGAGAGTCCAGTCCATAGTGGATCTAACATAATAGTGAGAGTCCAGTCCATAGTGGATCTAACATAATAGTGAGAGTCCAGTCCATAGTGGATCTAACATAATAGTGTGAGTCCAGTCCATAGTGGATCTAACATAATAGTGAGAGTCCAGTCCATAGTGGATCTAACATAATAGTGAGAGTCCAGTCCATAGTGGATCTAACATAATAGTGTGAGAGTCCAGTCCATAGTGGATCTAACATAATAGTGTGAGAGTCCAGTCCATAGTGGATCTAACATAATAGTGTGTGAGTCCAGTCCATAGTGGATCTAACATAATAGTGTGTGAGTCCAGTCCATAGTCGATCTAACATAATAGTGAGAGTCCAGTCCATAGTGGATCTAACATAATAGTGTGACAGTCCAGTCCATAGTGGATCTAACATAATAGTGAGAGTCCAGTCCATAGTGGATCTAACATAATAGTGTGAGAGTCCAGTCCTTAGTGGATCTAACATAATAGTGAGAGTCCAGTCCATAGTGGATCTAACATAATAGTGTGAGAGTCCAGTCCATAGTGGATCTAACATAATAGTGTGAGAGTCCAGTCCATAGTGGATCTAACATAATAGTGAGAGTCCAGTCCATAGTGGATCTAACATAATAGTGAGAGTCCAGTCCATAGTGGATCTAACATAATAGTGTGAGAGTCCAGTCCATAGTGGATCTAACATAATAGTGAGAGTCCAGTCCATAGTGGATCTAACATAATAGTGTGAGTCCAGTCCATAGTGGATCTAACATAATAGTGTGAGAGTCCAGTCCATAGTGGATGTAACATAATAGTGTGAGGGTCCAGTCCATAGTGGATCTAACATAATAGTGTGAGAGTCCAGTCCATAGTGGATCTAACATAATAGTGTGAGAGTCCAGTCCATAGTGGATCTAACATAATAGTGTGAGAGTCCAGTCCATAGTGGATCTAACATAATAGTGAGAGTCCAGTCCATAGTGGATCTAACATAATAGTGAGAGTCCAGTCCATAGTGGATCCAACATAATAGTGAGAGTCCAGTCCATAGTGGATCTAACATAATAGTGAGAGTCCAGTCCATAGTGGATCTAACATAATAGTGAGAGTCCAGTCCATAGTGGATCTAACATAATAGTGAGAGTCCAGTCCATAGTGGATCTAACATAATAGTGAGAGTCCAGTCCATAGTGGATCTAACATAATAGTGAGAGTCCAGTCCATAGTGGATCTAACATAATAGTGAGAGTCCAGTCCATAGTGGATCTAACATAATAGTGTGAGAGTCCATAGTGGATCTAACATAATAGAGTCCAGTCCATAGTGGATCTAACATAATAGTGAGAGTCCAGTCCATAGTGGATCTAACATAATAGTGAGAGTCCAGTCCATAGTGGATCTAACATAATAGTGAGAGTCCAGTCCATAGTGGATCTAACATAATAGTGAGAGTCCAGTCCATAGTGGATCTAACATAATAGTGTGAGAGTCCATAGTGGATCTAACATAATAGAGTCCAGTCCATAGTGGATCTAACATAATAGTGAGAGTCCAGTCCATAGTGGATCTAACATAATAGTGAGAGTCCAGTCCATAGTGGATCTAACATAATAGAGTCCAGTCCATAGTGGATCTAACATAATAGAGTCCAGTCCATAGTGGATCTAACATAATAGAGTCCAGTCCATAGTGGATCTAACATAATAGAGTCCAGTCCACAGTGGGGCCAGCAGATCATCATCTTGAGTGGAGACAGGTCAGCAGTGCAGATACGTCCCCAACTGATGCACGGTCCACCCTGGGTCCCAACTTTGGACAGCTAGCGCCTCATATGTGGTCACCTGATAACCTCTCCAGGCCGGCGAGGGGGGCAGAGCACAGAAGAGAGACAGCAGATCAACTTGTCTAAAAGGGGGGTCTATTTAAAGGCTAGAGTAGATAAATGAGTTTTCAGTTGGGACTTAAATGCTTGTACATTCCACAGTACTGGAGCCCCAGTACAAAAACCCTCTATAGACTTTTTGGGGGGGTCTTTGGGAGTCTATAGCAAGCTGGAGTTGTGAGAAGGCAGACTTGTTCCCGGGACATATGGGACAATACAATCAGCAAGGTAGGATGGAGCTAGACCGTGTAGTATTTTACACCTAAGTAGTAAAACCTTAAAGGTACATCTTTAGTAAATAGTCTCCTGTCTTTATTTAGTCCTTCTCCATCTAAAGACACAGAATAGAGGCTCACATTGGAAAGGAAGTGATTGTTGTTGTGTGTTGTAGACGAGCTGCAGAAGTTCATGGAGGAAGTGAAGTCTCTGGGCTACCAGGACACACCCAGGTATGACAAGTTGCGCACCATCCTCCAGGCAGGACTGACTACCATCCGGGCGGTAGATGACGGCAACCTCGACTTCACCGCTGGAACACAAACATCTGGCAAAGTGAGTTCACATTTCTCTACTTTGATGTGTTTTGAAGTGATCCAGGTTTGGTCTCGGTCTACTAAACACCCCAACTTCCCTGCACAAGGATTACCTCGTTAACCTCGTTAACCTCCTGACCAGTCCATCTGCTTCCTGGGATGACCACTCAACTCTGACTCATTTCATCTGGCGCTGTCATAATAATAATAATAGTCTAAAAAATTTGTAATAATAAAAAGAAACTGTCATAATAATAATAGTGTAAAAAAATAGTAATAATAAAAGATAATAAAAATAAATAAAATATAAAACTAGAAACAGCCCAGTAGCTAGAACCAGCATGCATGTCTATAAAATCTAGTTTGCACTTGGTCTGTATCATTTCTATTATCATCATTATTAACTCATTTTTTAAAAATTATTTTTATTTTCCTATTTTAATGATGTTGGATCTATGTTGTTGTTGTTGTTGTTGTTGTTGTTGTTGTTGTTGTTGTTGGGGACAAGTGTTGTAAATGAGCTTTGGCTACAAACACTATGATGCATACATTGGATAACTGTTTCAGTTTTTTGTATCTGTCCCGATTTCAAATAAACCTTAAAAAGGCTTTTTTTTAAAAGATGGGTTTTTAAGCCTTTTTTAAAGGCATCCACAGTCTGAGGTGCCCTCAGGCGGTCAGGGAGAGCTTTCCATAGACTGGGAGCAGCGGAGCAGAAAGCCCGGTCTCCCATAGTGCGTAGCTTTGTCCGTGGAGGTTGGAGGAGGTTAGCCTGGTGTCGTGTGGAGGATTTGGGGGCGAGCACTTCTTTGAGGTAGAGGGGGGGTTATGTCCATGGAGGCACTGGTGAGTTAGACATCCTTGCAAGTGCTGACTAATTGTGATGAAAACAACTGTAGACTGTGAGGAATATGACTGTAGTCACCTGCTAGCCCATTAGCACCTGCAGTGTCTGCTGTTTGGACACATGTAGGTGATGCTTGTCAAAAAGTGAGATGTCTTCCTGCTCCAGGGGCTGATGAAGAGGAAGAACGCGGCAGAGATGAGTCAAGACACTGATGACGCTCCAACAAAAAGGAGAAAAGTCTTCAAGAAGAAAGGTAATGTCTTGTTTTCCCTCCTAAATCTGACTGTGACGGTATACGGATGTGGCAAACTATCACAATATCTATATTACTGTTGTAACTATACCCAAATTATTTTCATACTTTTTGGTATTTTTCTAAAGAAAGAGGACTCTAGTGTTCTCGTGAGACGTGTAAAAACGCCAACTCAACACCAAGCCAAACCGGAGTCAATGAAGAGAACGTCGTTGTAAGCTTGACCATTTACTTTTGACAATTCCTTCATAGACAAGATGGTGAAAAACTGAAAAGAACAAGAGACACAACAAACAAAACACTTATTGCCTCTCTACATATTCCTTTACAATGACATATAAAAATGTAACGGTAATGTCGGAAAATGTCCAGCAGAGGGAGACTCCCGTCTGCCTAAATGACTTGAACACATTGTATCTAGTTCGACAATTATATTTAACATATCGGCACTATTACACTTTTTGAACGTGTCTGACATGTTGTTAACTTATTAAAGACAACTTACGGCATTGCTTCTTCGCCGCTTTGTGTAGGATGGCAACAGAAAGTACTACAGAAGACCACAAAGTGTATCTCTAGCTTTCGAACAAATACCGGAAGTCAACCAACAGGAAGTAATTTAGCGGAAGTGACATCATCTAACTGCTGTTTACCGATTATAAAGTACAATAAATATAAACAACTTTAACTCCCAATTAAAGCATTGTAGTTATTAATACAAAATATTATCAAGTAATACAAAAATATTATAATGTAATTACGTAAATAATATTAACAGTTGACTTCAGGACAACACAAGGACCACAAAAATTGTCATTCTTGTCTTTAAAGGCCTACTGAAATGAGATGTTCTTATTTAAAGGGGGATAGCAGCTCCATTCTATGTGTCATACTTCATCATTTCGTGATATTGCCATATTTTTGCAGGAAGGATTTAGTAGAGAACATGGAGGATAAAGTTGGCAACTTTCGGTGCTAAGAGAAAAGCCCTGCCTGTACCGGAAGTAGCAGACGGTGACATCACATGTTGATGAATCCTCACATATTCACATTGACTTTAATGGGAGCCTCCAACAAAAACAGCTATTCAGACCGAGAAAACAACAATTTCCCCATTAATTTCAGCGAAGATGAAAGATTTGTGTTTGAGGATATTGATAGTGACAGACTAGGAAAAAATAATAAAAAAAGTTTGGGACGGATTCTGATGTTTTTAGACACATTTACTAGGATAATTGTGGGAAATCCCTTATCTTTCTATTGTGTTGCTAGTGTTTTAGTGAGTTTAACAGTACCTGATAGTCGGAGGGGTGTGTCCATGGGTGTGTTGACGTGCAGTGTCTCAGGGGAGTCGACGGCAGCTTTATGGACGCCACAAGCTCAGCTGATCTCCGGTAAGACGACTTTTTACCACAATTTTCTCACCGAAACCTGCTGGTTGACACTCGGTTGGGATCCATGTCCGCTCTGATCCATAGTAAAGTTTCACCTCCAGGAATTTTAAAGAAGGAATCACCGTGTGTTTGTGTGGCTAAAGGCTAAAGCTTCCCAACTCTGTCTTTCTACTTTGACTTCTCCAATATTAATTGAACAAATTGCAAAGGATTCAGCAACACAGATGTCCAAAATACTGTGTAATTATGCCGTTAAAGCAGACCACTTTTAGCTGTGTGTGTGTGCAGCGCTCATATTCATAACAGCCCGTGACGTCACGCGTACACGTCAGCATTACGCGACGTTTTAAAAAAAAAACTTTAAAATTGCAATTTAGTAAACTAAAGCGGCCGTATTGGCATGTGTTGCAATGTTAATATTTCATCATTGATATATAAACTATCAGACTGCGTGGTCGCTAGTAGTGGCTTTCAGTAGGTCTTTAAAGGACGAAAAAATGTTAGTGTAGATGAAACATATGTTTATTATTATCATTTAGTCCTTCAATAAAATGTTGAACATACTAGACATCTTGTCTTTTAGTAGTAAGTAAACAAACAAAGACTCCTAATTAGTCTGCAGTAACATATTGTGTCATTTATACACCTATTATTGTATACACATTATGAGGGACAAACTGTAAAAATGGATTATTAATTCATTTACTGTTAATATCTTCCCATTTTCTCTTTTAACATGTTCTATCTACACTTCTGTTCAAATGTAATAATCACTTATTCTTCTCTTCTTTGATACTTGACATTAGTTTTGGACGATACCTCACATTTAAGTTATATTTATATAGCGCCTTTTCTCTAGTGACTCAAAGCACTTTACATAAACCCAATATCTAATTTTTACATTTAAAGCAGTGTGGGTGGCACTGGGAGCAGGTGGGTCAAGTGTCTTGCCCAAGGACACAAAAGCAGTGACTAGGAGGGCGGAAGCGGGGATTGAACCTGCAACCCTCAAGTTGCTGGCACGGCCGCTCTACCAACCGAGCTATAGCGCCCCTTGGTATGGAACCGATACCAAGTATTTACAGGATCATACATTGGTCATATTCAAAGTCCTCATGTGTCCACAAACATATTTACTGACTTTATAAACATAATATGAATGTTATACAAAGGATAAAAAAAAGTAAAAATATTGATGTAATCATGGCAGTATCGACTAGATACTTGGTATCATCACAGTGGATGTCAGGTGTCGATCCAGCCATTGCATTTACATTCAGGAGTGCTGGCTTGTTGCTGGCAGTGAGCTGTTGTATCCTCCTCCGCTGTGTAGTGAAGCATGTCTGCTATTCCTCGTCCTCCACTGATAATAATACATGTGCAGTGATCTATTGTATCCTCCTCCGCTGTGTAGTGAAGCATGTCTGCTATTGCTCGTCCTCCAGTGATAATAATACATGTGCAGTGATCTATTGTATCCTCCTCCGCTGTGTAGTGAAGCATGTTTAGCTATTGCTCGTCCTCCACTGATAATAATACATGTGCAGTGATCTATTGTATCCTCCTCCGCTGTGTAGTGAAGCATGTCTGCTATTGCTCGTCCTCCAGTGATAATAATACATGTGCAGTGATCTATTGTATCCTCCTCCGCTGTGTAGTGAAGCATGTCTGCTATTCCTCGTCCTCCACTGATAATAATACATGTAAGAAACTTAATTTGTACACCCTGGACAAGTCACCACCTCATCGCATATATATTTATATTTAAATGTACATATATACCTGCAGCTTATAGTCCGGTGTCTAATATATGGAACACCGTTTTTTTCTTCTGGAATTTAGTGGGTGTGGCTTGAATACTGGTGTGTTCTATAGTCTGGAAAATGTGGTAGTTAAGGACGTCCTAAGGTTCCTGCTCATGTTGTATTTGAAGAATATCAGTATTGGCTCCAACATAGATACAAAGATGAAAGTTGTATTAGGGCAGTCTTGAAATAAGCAGCATTGTTTTGTCTTGATGCAGACGTGAGTGGTGTGAAGAGTCCTACAAAGTCCCAAACATCCAAGAAGGCTGCAAGCACCGCAATGCAGGAAGACTCTGAGACCACCAAGGACTCACCTGTACTCGTTAAGAAACCTCGAGGCAGGCCCAGGAAGATCTCCTAAGTGCCACATTTCCTTAAAGCCACCGTGCACATCAACTTATTCTTGTTTTGTTTGCTTCACTCACTTTGTTTGTATCTTCTGGGCTTGAAGGTTGAGGAGCTGCAGCTGGCATTAGAATAGTTCTCATTTATATTCTACTTCTTTCTTTCTGGGCTCCAACAGATTTGACAGTAATAAAGACCTTTTGCTTTAATGGCCCTTGTACTAATTGTTGCCCAAGACTTGTTTGCAGGGACTGAAGGACCACTCGCATCATTGTTTCACACACCAGGACTATGTCAGACCTGAGTGTGGTCACCTCCATGTTGTCTGGGAACTTGAACCTGGTTGTTTCAGACACCAGGACTATGTCAGACTTGAGTGTGGTCACCTCCATGTTGTCTGGGAACTTGAACCTGGTTGTTTCAGACACCAGGACTATGTCAGACCTGAGTGTGGTCACCTCCATGTTGTCTGGGAACTTGAACCTGGTTGTTTCAGACAACAGGACTATGTCAGACCTGAGTGTGGTCACCTCCATGTTGTCTGGGAACTTGAACCTGGTTGTTTCAGACACCAGGACTATGTCAGACCTGAGTGTGGTCACCTCCATGTTGTCTGGGAACTTGAACCTGGTTGTTTCAGACACCAGGACTATGTCAGACCTGAGTGTGGTCACCTCCATGTTGTCTGGGAACTTGAACCTGGTTGTTTCAGACACCAGGACTATGTCAGACCTGAGTGTGGTCACCTCCATGTTGTCTGGGAACTTGAACCTGGTTGTTTCAGACACCAGGACTATGTCAGACCTGAGTGTGGTCACCTGCATGTTGTCTGGGAACTTGAACCTGGTTGTTTCAGACACCAGGACTATGTCAGACCTGAGTGTGGTCACCTCCATGTTGTCTGGGAACTTGAACCTGGTTGTTTCAGACACCAGGACTATGTCAGACCTGAGTGTGGTCACCTCCATGTTGTCTGGGAACTTGAACCTGGTTGTTTCAGACACCAGGACTATGTCAGACCTGAGTGTGGTCACCTCCATGTTGTCTGGGAACTTGAACCTGGTTGTTTCAGACACCAGGACTATGTCAGACCTGAGTGTGGTCACCTCCATGTTGTCTGGGAACTTGAACCTGGTTGTTTCAGACACCAGGACTATGTCAGACCTGAGTGTGGTCACCTCCATGTTGTCTGGGAACTTGAACCTGGTTGTTTCAGACACCAGGACTATGTCAGACCTGAGTGTGGTCACCTCCATGTTCTTTGGGAACTTGAACCTTAGGGTTAGGGCTGATTTAGTTCCACCTGGGTCCCTCCTTGAGTGCTGGATCATTGTACTTGATAGGCTGCTTCCTGTTGCCATTGAAGCTACTTGTACTTGCAGTCCACCTGCATCCCTGCGGTTAACACGGCCAGAAACGCTGGCAAGACTCTGACGGTTCCAACTATACTCACTGTTTATTCCAATAGCTCTTAATCACAGATGTCTCAAAGGGCTTCTCAAACCACAACAGCATCCTTAGGTCTGATCCTAGAAAAATTGAATGATGAGAACGGACCGGAGAAGTGTGAGGTCAGCAGGGGGTCCTCTTGAGTGTAGGGACCTCACCAACTGATGCACAGAGGAGATTTCCACACCGGATCCCGACGCAGAACAGCTAGCATCTCCGTAGAAGCTGATCTGTGGCCACCCGACAACCCCTCCACGCAAGAGAGTGGGGCAGTGCAGAAAAGAGAGGCAGCAGATCAACTGGTCTAAAAAGAGGTCTGTTTAAAGACTAAATGAGTTTTAGGATGTGATTTAATTGCATCTACCAAACCATGTAGCATGATGTGCTAAACAATAAATACAAACTATGAACGTCATAACAATGGCTGCTCTTATTTAGATGATGACTCCAGCATAATCCTCAAAAAATGGAACTTCTCGCGATGAATTGAATGTCAAAGTTGACCAAGTTCTCGGGGTGTAGCCTCAATTCAAGTGAGAGGCATGAACTTTCACCAACTCAGAGGCGATGCAGCAGCTCAGTATGGCAATATAACAGCGTACGCTAGTTACCTCTCTGTGATCACAGCGTTGCTAAAAGTAGTTCCTCGGCTTTAGCGCGCACAATGACAATATTGCTAATACTTGTTAATATGTATGTTAAGTGGGTTTTTTCAAGGGCTTTATGGGTGAACTGGATGACTCCAACAAGCTGCATTTTTAGCTTTAGATTACAAATTGTATGTGTATGTACATAGATATATATATCTATATACATATGTATGTATGTACAGTGGGGCAAACAAGTATTTAGTCAGCCAGCGATTGTGCAAGTTCTCCCACTTCAAATGATGACAGAGGTCTGTCATTTTCATCATAGGTACACTTCAACTGGGAGAGAAAAAATCCAGGAATTCACATTGTAGGAATTTGAAAGAATTTATTTGTAAATGATGGTGGAAAATAAGTATTTGGTCAAGCATTCAAAGCTCTCACTGATGGAAGGAGGTTTTGGCTCCAAATCTCAGGATACATGGCCCCATTCATTCTTTCCTTAACACGGATCAATCGTCCTGTCCCCTTAGCAGAAAAACAGCCCCAAAGCATGATGTTTCCACCCCCATGCTTCACAGTAGGTATGGTGTTCTTGGGATGCAACTCAGTATTCTTCTTCCTCCAAACACCAGCAGTTGAGTTTATACCAAAAATTTCTATTTTGGTTTCATCTGACCACATGACATTCTCCCAATCCTCTGCTGTATCATCCATGTATCCATTTTGGTATCAACTCAACTGGTGGTGTTTGGAGGACGAAGAATACTGAGTTGCATCCCAAGAACATATGTATATATGTGTATGTATGTATGTATGTGTATATGTGAATGTATATGTATGTATGTATGTATATATATATATGTATGTATGTATGTGTATATGTGAATGTATATGTATGTATGTATATATATATATATGTATGTATGTGTATATATATATATATATGTGTATATGTATGTATGTGTATATATATGTATGTATGTGTGTATATATGTATGTATGTGTATGTATATGTATGTATGCATATATATATATTTATGTATGAATTAAATCATTTGTATTCTACATTTATTTAGATGTCATTTTTAATATGCATTGTTGCCTGTATGTTCACACTTGAGGCATACACTGCATATTTGGCACACAAAAGCACCGCTGTGTACTTGTATTTATTTTTATTGTAGTTTGTATTTCCTTATTATTTCTTATTTGTGTGTGTGTGACTGATGTTGTCATGTTCTGTCTCTCCACCTTTAGTCAGTGAAGTAGCTTTCACCCCTGTGGAGTATATTTTGTTCATTCAAGTACACCTGTACCGCAATAATGTTTCTTTTTTGTTTGAAATACATATAATTGAAGTTTATTTTACATTTTATAAACTCTGTCAGAATAAATATCATTTTAAATATATCCTTTATGAAATAGCTATCGTGCTTTATTCCCCTGCAAAGTGTCAGTACCGCTGTAATCCGCTAGGTGGCAGTAAGTCTTTCATCAGAGTGACTTCCGGCCAAGCCAAGAAGAAGAAGAAGTCCTCCACTTCCGGCCCAGAAGTAAACAGGAAGTCATCCAATGGAGGTGTCAGCGGCCAACGGTGGTAAATTAAAGAATAAACTTCATCTTTATCATTTAAATGTGACAAATGTCAAGTTAAACACATTCAACCTAGTGTTACAGTTTATGTGGAATATTATTGGTATGTATTCATTAATATTCACGACGGTGACGTCATGCTAATGAAATATTAGCACATAAACGCAGAATTAAGCGTAAACATCGATACAAACAAATATTTTTAAACCATCTGATTGTGAAGTGTGTCACTATATACTCATTTTTAAACCATCTTTTGAAAAGTGTGTCACTATGTACTCGTGACGTGGAGCCGCTGTCACGTGACGTGTGTTGCCGCGGACTTTATACCGTGTTTCCCTTTTGTCAGGAGCTGTGCTGGCAAACATGAGCGATGTGGCCCAGACAGACTTCATCTACTGCTGCGGCGCCATCACAGAACTTCTTAGATGTGGACCCAAACATCTCAGACCTCAACACAAACTGATGATTCTTCTCATTCCTGGTGAGTCAGCTGCTGATCATCAACATCCTTCCTTCATGCTGCCAATCATCACCTTCTTTCCTTCATGCTGCCAATCATCAACATCCTTCCTTCATGCTGCCAATCATCAACATCCTTCCTTCATGCTGCTGATCATCAACATCCTTCCTTCATGCTGCCAAACACCACCTTCTTTCCTTCATGCTGCCGATCATCAACATCCTTCCTTCATGCTGCCAATCAACATCCTTCCTTCATGCTGCCAATCATCAACATCCTTCCTTCATGCTGCCAATCATCAACATCCTTCCTTCATGCTGCCAATCATCAACATCCTTCCTTCATGCTGCCAATCATCAACATCCTTCCTTCATGCTGCCAATCATCAACATCCTTCCTTCATGCTGCCAATCATCAACATCCTTCCTTCATGCTGCCAATCATCAACATCCTTCCTTCATGCTGCCAATCATCAACATCCTTCCTTCATGCTGCCAATCATCAACATCCTTCCTTCATGCTGCCAATCATCAACATCCTTCCTTCATGCTGCCAATCATCAACATCCTTCCTTCATGCTGCCAATCATCGACATCCTTCCTTCATGCTGCCAATCATCAACATCCTTCCTTCATGCTGCCAATCATCAACATCCTTCCTTCATGCTGCCAATCATCAACATCCTTCCTTCATGCTGTCAATCATCAACATCCTTCCTTCATGCTGCCAATCATCAACATCCTTCCTTCATGCTGCAATCCTCCTTCATGCTGCCAATCATCAACATCCTTCCTTCATGCTGCCAATCATCAACATCCTTCTTCATGCTGCCAATCATCAACATCCTTCCTTCATGCTGCCAATCATCAACATCCTTCCTTCATGCTGCCAATCATCAACATCCTTCCTTCATGCTGCCAATCATCAACATCCTTCCTTCATGCTGCCAATCATCAACATCCTTCCTTCATGCTGCCAATCATCAACATCCTTCCTTCATGCTGCCAATCATCAACATCCTTCTTTCATGCTGCCAATCATCAACATCCTTCCTTCATGCTGCCAATCATCAACATCCTTCCTTCATGCTGCCAATCATCAACATCCTTCTTCATGCTGCCAATCATCAACATCCTTCCTTCATGCTGCCAATCATCAACATCCTTCCTTCATGCTGCCAATCATCGACATCCTTCCTTCATGCTGCCAATCATCAACATCCTTCCTTCATGCTGCCAATCATCAACATCCTTCCTTCATGCTGCCAATCATCAACATCCTTCCTTCATGCTGCCAATCATCAACATCCTTCCTTCATGCTGCCAATCATCAACATCCTTCCTTCATGCTGCCAATCATCAACATCCTTCCTTCATGCTGCCAATCATCAACATCCTTCCTTCATGCTGCCAATCATCAACATCCTTCTTCATGCTGCCAATCATCACCTTCTTTCATTCATGCTGCCAATCATCACCTTCTTTCCTGGTGCTGCCAATCAGGGGCCCACAGGACAAAGTGTTGGCACCAGGAATTTTCCAAACGGGGTCCACAATTGGCTGTTGCAACAGTTGATAGACAGTTGCAACAGCCAATCAGATCACAGTAGCTGTTGTGTTGCAACTAAAAGTAGTAAACTCTTGTTGTTAAAGTCCTACTGAAAGCCACTACTAGCCACCACGCAGTCTGATAGTTTATATATCAATGATGAAATATTAACATTGCAACACATGCCAATACGGCCGCTTTAGTTTACTAAATTGCAATTTTAAATTTCGCGTCATGGTATGATGACGCGTATGATGAAGCGTGCGCGTGACGTCACGGATTGTAGCGGACATTTTGATCCAGCACCGTTCACAGCTATAAGTAGTCTGCTTTAATCGCATAATTCCACAGTATTCTTGACATCAGTGTTGCTGAATCTTTTGCAATTTGTTCAAAGAATAATGGAGACGTCAAGAAGAAAGATGTAGGTGGGAAGCGGTGTATTGCGGCCGCCTTTAGCAACACAAACACAGCCGGTGTTTCCTTGTTTATATTCGGCTCTTACTATAGACATGAGAGGAGAGTTTGCATCATTCCTCCTGCAGCTGTGGACTCTCTTGCCTCCTCCCACCGGCCGCCACTGACCGTTGGATGCTTACACCGTGGAGGGAAAAAAAAAAAAATCTCACCCTGGCTGCCTTGTCGAGAAACGTGGCTTCCCTCAGAGACACTGGCGGTCACCACACCCATGGCCACACCCCTCCAACATTCAGGGGCTCTGTTCTCTAAATCCCCTCCGTCCCTCCTCCGGGAGACGGCGGGGATTTAAATGAACATAATTGAAAAAACTGATTGTTTTGACTTTATTAAATGTTTGGCTGGATCTGTATTAAACCAAACTAGTTTCCTTTGAAGTCTTGTATGAATGTACCAGAGCTGTCATCTGTCCTGTGGAGGAATGTAGTCAACCATAGAAGTGGCCCACAATCTCATGAGAAAGTACTGATTTTGAATGGAGAATCCATTCTGAATTGAATGCTTACCCCCAAGAATGGAATGGAATCAAGTGGTGCCCAAGGATGCCCTCCTAACGTGTACGTTTCAACATAATTAGACAGTCAGAAATGTAAAATATTTGACACATTGTCGATTCAGCAACATGCTTTTATAATCTCATATTTGCTAGGAGACCTGGGGGCTGATTAAAATACATTTAATTGATGCGATTTGGTGTCCTTTAAGTATTTTTTAAATGACAGTTGTTATCATGCGTAGAAAATATATAACCAACATATATCCTACATGATAAAAACTTCTGGAACGTCTGGAAGTATGCATTTGTTGCGTCTTTGGCACAGTAGTGAAGCCGCCATGCAGTAAAAAAGATGTTGCGTCAATGTCGACACACTGCACCACTGCTACTAAATGCCCATAAAAAGTGGTAGATGTCTCCTGCTAGACATTATCTGTGTCTGAAAGTGGACTGGCGGAGAGTGACCAAGTGTACTAAAAGCTGTTGGAATACTGCCCTTTTTTAGCACAAGATTGGCAATAAAAGTTACAAATATTGTAGACTTCTTCAGGAGGCTACAATACATCATATTACTTTCATTTGTTTAGAACAAAGGTATTTTGAATGTGTGGCGACTATGATTTTGCCATGGCGGTGCGCCACCTTTAGTTCAATGATATCATCACAGTATGGCCACTACACTTTCAGCCAAAGCTGTCATTAAGTAGAAAGATCATAGCTCTTTGAGCCGCAAGTAAACATAGATTTATCAACATGTTGCACCAAGGTTTAAATGTATCTGTGGTAGGACCCCACTTATGGAGCTGGATTACATGGACTGTCCTTAAGTTCTGCAGTACTTTTGTTGTCAATTCCTCAATGTTTAGCAGAGGTCCAAATGTATCTGTGGTAGGACACCACTTATGGAGCTGGATTACATGGACTGTCCTTAAGTTCTGCAGTACTTTTGTTGTCAATTCCTCAATGTTTAGCAGAGGTCCAAATGTATCTGTGGTAGGACACCACTTATGGAGCTGGATTACATGGACTGTCCTTAAGTTCTGCAGTACTTTTGTTGTCAATTCCTCAATGTTTAGCAGAGGTCCAAATGTATCTGTGGTAGGACACCACTTATGGAGCTGGATTACATGGACTGTCCTTAAGTTCTGCAGTACTTTTGTTGTCAGCCCATTCATGTCTTTGTCTTCCATCCAGGTAACCCTGGGTCCTTGGCTTCTACAGAACCTTCCTGTGACACTTTGGAGTCTCCTTGGCAAACAGCACCCTGTGTGGGCTGTGAGTCATGCCGGACACTGTGTGCCCCCCGCATCCATGGACATGGTCCAAGGTACAACCTGGGGACGAATTCAATACTTGAAATAATTGATAGGTGTTGTTGTTCCAGTTACCTCCTCAACAGTCTGTATGTTGTGTATTCATACTATGTGTTGTTGTTCCAGTTACCTCCTCAACAGTCTGTATGTTGTGTATTCATACTATGTGTTGTTGTTCCAGATGTCTCCTCAACAGTCTGTATGTTGTGTATTCATACTATGTGTTGTTGTTCCAGATGTCTCCTCAACAGTCTGTATGTTGTGTATTCATACTATGTGTTGTTGTTCCAGATGTCTCCTCAACAGTCTGTATGTTGTGTATTCATACTATGTGTTGTTGTTCCAGATGTCTCCTCAACAGTCTGTATGTTGTGTATTCATACTATGTGTTGTTGTTCCAGATGCCTCCTCAACAGTCTGTATGTTGTGTATTCATACTATGTGTTGTTGTTCCAGTTACCTCCTCAACAGACTGTATGTTGTGTATTCATACTATGTGTTGTTGTTCCAGATGTCTCCTCAACAGTCTGTATGTTGTGTATTCATACTATGTGTTGTTGTTCCAGATGCCTCCTCAACAGTCTGTATGTTGTGTATTCATACTATGTGTTGTTGTTCCAGATGTCTCCTCAACAGTCTGTATGTTGTGTATTCATAGTATGTGTTGTTGTTCCAGATGCCTCCTCAACAGTCTGTATGTTGTGTATTCATAGTATGTGTTGTTGTTCCAGATGTCTCCTCAACAGTCTGTATGTTGTGTATTCATAGTATGTGTTGTTGTTCCAGATGCCTCCTCAACAGTCTGTATGTTGTGTATTCATAGTATGTGTTGTTGTTCCAGATGTCTCCTCAACAGTCTGTATGTTGTGTATTCATACTATGTGTTGTTGTTCCAGATGCCTCCTCAACAGTCTGTATGTTGTGTATTCATACTATGTGTTGTTGTTCCAGATGTCTCCTCAACAGTCTGTATGTTGTGTATTCATACTATGTGTTGTTGTTCCAGATGTCTCCTCAACAGTCTGTATGTTGTGTATTCATACTATGTGTTGTTGTTCCAGATGTCTCCTCAACAGTCTGTATGTTGTGTATTCATACTATGTGTTGTTGTTCCAGATGCCTCCTCAACAGTCTGTATGTTGTGTATTCATACTATGTGTTGTTGTTCCAGTTACCTCCTCAACAGACTGTATGTTGTGTATTCATACTATGTGTTGTTGTTCCAGATGTCTCCTCAACAGTCTGTATGTTGTGTATTCATACTATGTGTTGTTGTTCCAGATGCCTCCTCAACAGTCTGTATGTTGTGTATTCATACTATGTGTTGTTGTTCCAGATGTCTCCTCAACAGTCTGTATGTTGTGTATTCATAGTATGTGTTGTTGTTCCAGATGCCTCCTCAACAGTCTGTATGTTGTGTATTCATAGTATGTGTTGTTGTTCCAGATGTCTCCTCAACAGTCTGTATGTTGTGTATTCATACTATGTGTTGTTGTTCCAGATGCCTCCTCAACAGTCTGTATGTTGTGTATTCATACTATGTGTTGTTGTTCCAGTTACCTCCTCAACAGACTGTATGTTGTGTATTCATACTATGTGTTGTTGTTCCAGATGTCTCCTCAACAGTCTGTATGTTGTGTATTCATACTATGTGTTGTTGTTCCAGATGCCTCCTCAACAGTCTGTATGTTGTGTATTCATACTATGTGTTGTTGTTCCAGTTACCTCCTCAACAGACTGTATGTTGTGTATTCATACTATGTGTTGTTGTTCCAGATGTCTCCTCAACAGTCTGTATGTTGTGTATTCATAGTATGTGTTGTTGTTCCAGATGCCTCCTCAACAGTCTGTATGTTGTTTATTCATACTATGTGTTGTTGTTCCAGATGTCTCCTCAACAGTCCTGTATGTTGTGTATTCATAGTATGTGTTGTTGTTCCAGATGCCTCCTCAACAGTCTGTATGTTGTGTATTCATAGTATGTGTTGTTGTTCCAGATGTCTCCTCAACAGTCTGTATGTTGTGTATTCATACTATGTGTTGTTGTTCCAGATGCCTCCTCAACAGTCTGTATGTTGTGTATTCATAGTATGTGTTGTTGTTCCAGATGCCTCCTCAACAGTCTGTATGTTGTGTATTCATAGTATGTGTTGTTGTTCCAGATGTCTCCTCAACAGTCTGTATGTTGTGTATTCATACTATGTGTTGTTGTTCCAGATGCCTCCTCAACAGTCTGTATGTTGTGTATTCATACTATGTGTTGTTGTTCCAGATGTCTCCTCAACAGTCTGTATGTTGTGTATTCATACTATGTGTTGTTGTTCAGATGCCTCCTCAACAGTCTGTATGTTGTGTATTCATACTATGTGTTGTTGTTCCAGATGCCTCCTCAACAGTCTGTATGTTGTGTATTCATACTATGTGTTGTTGTTCCAGATGCCTCCTCAACAGACTGTATGTTGTGTATCCATAGTATGTGTTGTTGTTCCAGATGTCTCATCAACAGTCTGTATGTTGTGTATCCATAGTATGTGTTGTTGTTCCAGATGCCTCCTCAACAGTCTGTATGTTGTGTATTCATACTATGTGTTGTTGTTCCAGATGCCTCCTCAACAGTCTGTATGTTGTGTATTCATACTATGTGTTGTTGTTCCAGATGCCTCCTCAACAGTCTGTATGTTGTGTATTCATACTATGTGTTGTTGTTCCAGATGCCTCCTCAACAGACTGTATGTTGTGTATCCATAGTATGTGTTGTTGTTCCAGATGCCTCCTCAACAGTCTGTATGTTGTGTATTCATACTATGTGTTGTTGTTCCAGATGCCTCCTCAACAGTCTGTATGTTGTGTATTCATACTATGTGTTGTTGTTCCAGATGCCTCCTCAACAGTCTGTATGTTGTGTATTCATACTATGTGTTGTTGTTCCAGATGTCTCCTCAACAGTCTGTATGTTGTGTATCCATAGTATGTGTTGTTGTTCCAGATGCCTCCTCAACAGACTGTATGTTGTGTATCCATAGTATGTGTTGTTGTTCCAGATGTCTCATCAACAGTCTGTATGTTGTGTATCCATAGTATGTGTTGTTGTTCCAGATGCCTCCTCAACAGTCTGTATGTTGTGTATTCATACTATGTGTTGTTGTTCCAGATGCCTCCTCAACAGTCTGTATGTTGTGTATTCATACTATGTGTTGTTGTTCCAGATGCCTCCTCAACAGTCTGTATGTTGTGTATTCATACTATGTGTTGTTGTTCCAGATGCCTCCTCAACAGACTGTATGTTGTGTATCCATAGTATGTGTTGTTGTTCCAGATGCCTCCTCAACAGTCTGTATGTTGTGTATTCATACTATGTGTTGTTGTTCCAGATGCCTCCTCAACAGTCTGTATGTTGTGTATTCATACTATGTGTTGTTGTTCCAGATGCCTCCTCAACAGACTGTATGTTGTGTATCCATAGTATGTGTTGTTGTTCCAGATGTCTCATCAACAGTCTGTATGTTGTGTATCCATAGTATGTGTTGTTGTTCCAGATGCCTCCTCAACAGGGTCCAAGACGTGTTTGGTCTTGATGGGCAGATAGAACACAAAGTGACTTTCCTCAGGCAGTATGTCCCAAGGACACCAAGCTGGTCCTGGTTGGACACTCCATTGGTTGCTACATCATTTTGGAGATCTTGAAGAGGGATCCAAGTCTCCAGGTATAGTATGTCCTGTTTGCCGTACAGCAGGTGAAAACAAATGAAAGTAATATAATGTATTGTAGCCTCCAGAAGAAGTCTAAAATCCACTGCACACTAATTTTAACTTTTATTGCCAATCTTATTGTATTTTTGTCAATGTTAGCATTCATGCTTCTGCTACTAAAGTGCAGGATGGACAGTATCGCCATTTTAGAGCTCCGTCTGTGTAATAATGAAAGTTGCTGCTGATTGTGTGAAGGAAATTGGTTGTTTGTCACTTCCTGTTGTTTATGATCCGTGTGTGGAAAGGTCTGCAGCATCTCCAAGTGATATCAAGTGGAGCCAGCAAGAGCAGCTCTCAGTCTCAGACGGAGTTGTTTTATGAAGTAGCATCGTGAAACAACACGAAACGACATGAAACAAAAACCTCTATGTAGGTCTCACTTAGACCTAGATTTCATACACTGACATCCGTCAGCAAAAATCAACAGGAAGTTTGCAATTCCCCCTTCAAAACAAACGTTTTGTAAAAGCACTCACATTTGCCTCTTTGAGCTGTAATTTGACCCCCTTAACATGCTTCAAAACTCACCAAACTGGACACACATATCAGGACTAGCGAAAATTGCAATCTAATCAAAAAACCTTACCCCAAAACTCAAAATTGCGCTCTAGTGCCCCCTAGGAATGAAACATAGACAAAATTGCTCCTAGGAAGAAAACACAGACAAAACTGCCTGTAACTTCCAGTAGAAATGTCGTAGCGACATGAAACAAAAACCTCTATGTAGGTCTCACTTAGACCTAGATTTCATACGCGGACATCCTTCAGAAAAAATCACCAGGAAGTTTGCAATTCCGCCTTGAAAACAAAAGTTTTGTAAAAACACTCACCTTTGCCTCTTTGAGCTGTAATTTGACCCCCTTAACATGCTTCAAAACTCACCAAACTGGACACACACATCAGGACTGGAGAAAATTGCGATCTAATCAAAAATCCTGACCCCAAAACACAAAATTGCGCTCTAGTGCCCCCTAGGAATAAAACACAGACAAAATTGCTCCTAGGAAGAAAAACACAGACAAAACTGCATGTAACTTCCAGTGGGAATGTCGTAGCGACATGAAACAAAAACCTCTATGTAGGTCTCACTTAGACCTAGATTTCATACGCTGACATCCTTCAGCAAAAATCAACAGGAAGTTGGCAATTCCCCCTTCAAAACAAAAGTTAGTAAAAACCAGTCACCTTTTTACAAACATTATCTCCCTGAGCGTGTTTGTCGTGTCGGCTTCAAACTACCACAGGAGAGAGATTGAACCCTTCTGATTAAAAGTTGATGAAAGAGTTTTAATTACTGCTACAGTTATGATTTTTTCAGCCTTCAGAGAACCGCTGCGCTGAAAACCATTTCAAAGATGGCCGCTGTGCGCAGACACAGTGAGGGAGACGGTTCTATATTTTGTTTTTTCCATACCGTCTGCTGCTGGTGCGCACGCACCAACATTCATGAGGGAGGGGCTATTTGCCTGCATATCGTAAAAACAAGCGTCCAACATTTTACAACAAATTGTAAACTTGTAGGTGCCGACCATCATGGCCGAGTTGCGACGAGAGAGTGTGTCCATGTTCAGATATTAGAAGTCTATCTGTTTGTTAATAGTAGCTACTAGCCGTACCCATGTCTTTTCAATGGGCGGTTAGCATCGGGTTTTAATCCCCTTTCCTCCTATGTTTCTGCTCCGATTGAATTTCTTTGTATGTTGAGTCTTTATTTTGTGTACTTACATAAGGTGCCTGACTGTTGTGGCCTTTTAAGGCCATCTGCACTTTTTATGCACCGAGCTTGTAGGTCTATCTGTTTGCTAATAGTTCTACCGCTTATCCGGGATTGGGTCGCGGGGGCAGCAGCCGAAGTGGTCCCGTCTTTAATATTTTTGTTTCTTTTGCTGCAGGTTGTGAAGGCGGTCCTGCTTTTCCCCACCATCGAACGCATGGCCCAGACTCCTCAAGGGAAGGCCATGACACCTTTCCTGTGCCACCTGCGCTACATGGCCTACCTGCCCATCTTTCTTCTCTCTCTGCTGCCTGAGGCGCTCAAAAGAAGTCTGGTCAGACTGGTTCTTGGTGGACTTGGCTGTCCGGATCAGTCCGTAGTCCAAGCTGCTGTGGGCCTCCTCAGTGGCGACTGTGCAGGTTGTTTT
>NC_084634.1:591689-632339 GCF_033978795.1 Nerophis ophidion | reverse complement strand
GCTAGAAGAGTCCACATTGGCCAGGTAATTGATTCATGTAAAACTGTCCAATGTTTCTATGCTGTCATGTGTTGCCATGAACCCAATCATTGCATAAAAGTCTGTTACAAATAACAATAATACATTAAAGAGGGCTCTAATACTTTCTCTAAATAAGCATTACAGGCTTGCAAAAACTTTTGTAGTACTAACTTGCAATAAACATCTTCTCGTACCCAATGGTAAAAAGGTATCGTGTATTAGGTCTTACCTTTTCGCTCCTCTCTCGTGCATACCTGAGCCCCAGTACCTGGGTACGCCCAGGTTCTTCAGACTATGGCTGCTCATCCAGCTCTTAACTGCAAAGGCAAGAGAAAAGAAATGTCAGCTTGAAAGCACAAAGGAGGCTGCATGTGAACACAAACTGTCAAACAACTTAAATGAAATGAACCAGACATTTCAGCCTAGAGCTATACAAGTAAACATTAGTTGATTGATATTCAGACTTTGTTCATTCATTGTTGATGCTCCTTTGGCAGCCTATAGTCTTGAACACTTATGTTCGGGCAGTCTAGCCCACTCCTCTTTGCAAGACCTCTCCAGTTCCCTCTAGTTGGATAGAAAACATTCTTGCAGGGCCCTATTCACAACTTTCAAGAGATGCTCAGTCAGATTGAAGTAAGGATCCTGAATGTGTGAATTCTGTGGCCCAGCCAGACCCTCTGAAAGATGAACTGTCATTAAACTGCCAGCACAGGGCTTTACTGTAGAAAAGGTCTTGGCCGGGTGATGAGTGGAGGCTGCTTTCCACCAAAGATGCACCTGGCATTCACACTAAAGACTTCCACCTTTGTCTCATCAATGCAGAGAATGTTGTTCTCGTGGTTAGACTCCTTAAAGTCTGTGCCTTTTTGCAAACTCCTTGTGGGCTCCAACATGTCTTTCATGAAGAGGCTTTGACCTGACCACTCTACCACACAGGCCTAACTGGTGGATTACTTTTCATTCCTCCACCACCACTGGAGTTCTCTCAGAGTGACAATCAGGTTAATGGCCACCTTTCTGACTGATGCCTCAGTTTAGACAGCCAGAACATTTTCAAGAAGACTCCCTGCGCTTACAAACTTCTTCCACTTATGGATAATTGCGGCCATGGTGCTCATTGGGACCTTGAATGTAGCAATTGTTTGGTTTCCTTGCCGGGAGACAATCCTGTCTCAGAGGTCAACAGTCAATTCCTTTCAAACTTCAAGCTTGGCTTTTCTCTCAACTGCACGCTCAACTGTGGGAGCTCATATACTGTAGACAGGTGTGTTCCTTTCCAAAGTTTAATTAACTGAATTCTTGGAAAATTGTTGATGGATGGATGTACCTGAGCTCAATTTTGAGCTTTTAGGCTATTAAAAACATAAATATACAAATGACTATTGCTTTCTGTATTTGATTGATTCCCTCAGGTGTATTCACTGGGGTTTGTCTGTTAAGTTAGTAATCCCTGACTTCTAACTGACAGGCTCCTAAATCCAGGTCATATGGCAACAAAACTCAATGTATGGGTGGAAATAAGTGGTTACATTTTGGAGGTGATTCGCTTTACCCTCTGGATTCGAATTGTTTTATTATTGGCATTAGATTAAGTTTTTTTTCAGTTATTTATTAATTTATTATTAAGTCATCATGACTGTTGACAAAAACAATGAAAAACTGCATCATTGCTGTTTCTTTTACCCTCATACTTGGGCGAGATAAAACATGGATTGGCCAAAAATAATCAACATGACCACACATTCCAAATGGCTGCCAGTCTGTATAAAGGCCACCTGTATGGTTTCCCTTGAGGTTTGAGTATTTCTATTCCATATCCATGTGTGCTTTATTCTATTAATAAATGCCGGAAGGAAATATTGCCTTCCTACATATGACAAAATACTCAGGTTTGCCAAGTTCTGACCAGCCAACTTAGCGGATCCTTTGGGCCACCATGAACAACAAGCATGTTGGGTAGTGCAGTAGAATGTATACACACTATTGGGCCAGCATGTTGGGTAGTGCAGTAGAATGTATACACACTATTGGGCCAGCATGTTGAGTAGTGCAGTAGAATGTATACACACTATTGGGCCAGCATGTTGAGTAGTGCAGTAGAATGTATACACACTATTGGGCCAGCATGTTGAGTAGTGCAGTAGAATGTATACACACTATTGGGCCAGCATGTTGGGTAGTGCAGTAGAATGTATACACACTATTGGGCCAGCATGTTGAGTAGTGCAGTAGAATGTATACACACTATTGGGCCAGCATGTTGGGTAGTGCAGTAGAATGTATACACACTATTGGGCCAGCATGTTGGGTAGTGCAGTAGAATGTATACACACTATTGGGCCAGCATGTTGGGTAGTGCAGTAGAATGTATACACACTATTGGGCCAGCATGTTGGGTAGTGCAGTAGAATGTATACACACTATTGGGCCAGCATGTTGTGTAGTGCAGTAGAATGTATACACACTATTGGGCCAGCATGTTGAGTAGTGCAGTAGAATGTATACACACTATTGGGCCAGCATGTTGAGTAGTGCAGTAGAATGTATACACACTATTGGGCCAGCATGTTGAGTAGTGCAGTAGAATGTATACACACTATTGGGCCAGCATGTTGAGTAGTGCAGTAGAATGTATACACACTATTGGGCCAGCATGTTGAGTAGTGCAGTAGAATGTATACACACTATTGGGCCAGCATGTTGAGTAGTGCAGTAGAATGTATACACACTATTGGGCCAGCATGTTGAGTAGTGCAGTAGAATGTATACACACTATTGGGCCAGCATGTTGGGTAGTGCAGTAGAATGTATACACACTATTGGGCCAGCATGTTGGGTAGTGCAGTAGAATGTATACACACTATTGGGCCAGCATGTTGAGTAGTGCAGTAGAATGTATACACACTATTGGGCCAGCATGTTGGGTAGTGCAGTAGAATGTATACACACTATTGGGCCAGCATGTTGAGTAGTGCAGTAGAATGTATACACACTATTGGGCCAGCATGTTGAGTAGTGCAGTAGAATGTATACACACTATTGGGCCAGCATGTTGAGTAGTGCAGTAGAATGTATACACACTATTGGGCCAGCATGTTGAGTAGTGCAGTAGAATGTATACACACTATTGGGCCAGCATGTTGGGTAGTGCAGTAGAATGTATACACACTATTGGGCCAGCATGTTGAGTAGTGCAGTAGAATGTATACACACTATTGGGCCAGCATGTTGGGTAGTGCAGTAGAATATAAACACACAATCTCATGTCTGAGCTGGCTTACTTGATTCAGGTTTAGCTGCTCTCATGTAGAACTTGAGCTCAGAGAAAAGTGGTCCACTGTCAAATGGCTCCTGTGGTGAAACAAAATACATGTTAAGTTTGGTTTTGGGGTGGATCTGTTCGAGAAGTCTCTTGTATCTTTGGCAGCAATTACAGCCTCAAATATTTTTGAATACAAGCTCAAGCTCCATCAGGTTGGATGGGAAGCATCTATTGTCATCCAGGATGTCTCTGTACATTGCTTCATTCATCTTTCCCTCTACCCTGACGAGACTAAGATGAATGCACCAGGCCAGTAACATCCCTACAGTGAAACATAGTGGTGGCAGCATCATGCTGTGGGGATGCTTTTCAGCGGCAGGAACTGGGAGACTAGTCAGGATAGAGGGAAAGATGAATGCAACAATGTACAGAGACATCCTGGATGAAAACCAACACTTCCCATCCAACCAGATGGCGCTTGAGAGAACTGCCCAAAGACAGGTGTGCCAAGACAGGTGTGCCAAGATAGGTGCAAGCTAGTGGCATGGTATTCACAAAGACTTGAGGTGTAATTGCTGCCAAAAGTATATTAACTAAGTATTGAGCAAAGGCTGAGAATACGTATGTTCTAAGATTTTTAGATGTTTTGTTTGGAATACATTTACTATTAAAACAAAATATGTTGACATTCTCATTATGGAGTATTGTGTGTACCGTATATTTCGGGGTATAAGTTGCCGCAGCTGCTGAAAATGCATAATAAAAAAGGGGAAAAAACACATATATAAGTCGAACTGGAGTATAAGTCGCATTTTTTAGGGAAATGTATTTGTTAAAACCCAACACCAAGAATAGACATTTGAAAGGCAATTTAAAATAAATATAAGAATAGTGAAGAAGAGGCTGAATAAGTGTAGGTTATATGAGGCATAAATGACCAACTGCTATGTTAAGCTAACATATTATGTAAGAGTCATTCAAATAACTAGAACATATAGAACATGCTGTCACTCCTAATCCATAAATCCCATGAAATGTTATACGTCTAGTCTCTTACGTGAATGAGCTAAATAATATTATTTGATATTTTACGGTAATGTGTGAATAATTTCACACATAAGTCGCTCATGAGTATAAGTCGCACCCCCGGCCAAACTATGAAAAAAACTGCGACTTATAGTCTGAAAAATAGGCTAAATGCTATTCTAAAATGTTCCAGCCCGTAATCATGGCATCAATGCTAGCTCGTATTGCATTTTCGCTAACAAAGTGTAGCCACTACATAATAAATGACGTTTGATGGACACCTGTTGCAATCCCCGTTCAAAATAGAGATCAAATCGTAAGTTGAGAGTCTTACCACTTTGATGACAAAGCGAGCATCACCACCAACAGGTTTTGGAGAATCCTCATCAGCTAGAAAGGGAAACAAATCAAAAATTCAAGTCATTTATACGACAAAAGTCAGGGCGTCACTGTGGAGTTTGTACTTCTTTTTTTCATGGATCTAAACCAGGGCTCAGGAACCCTTTTGGCTGAGAGCCATGAAAGCCAAATATTTTTAAAATGTATTTCAGTGAGAGCCATATCATATTTTTAACACTGAGTACAACTAAATGTATGCATTTTTAAGTAAGACCAGTATAATAACTCTCTTATTCTTTTTAAAGGCCTACTGAAATGAGATGTTCTTATTTAAAGGGGGACAGCAGCTCCATTCTGTGTGTCATACTTCATCATTTCACCATATTGCCATATTTTTGCTGAAAGGATTTAGTAGAGAACATCCACGATAAAGTTGGCAACTTTCGGTGCTAAGAGAAAAGCCCTGCCTGTACCGGAAGTCGCAGAAGATGACGTCACATGTTGAAGGATCCTCACATATTCACAGTGACTTTAATGGGAGCCTCCAACAAAAACAGTTATTCAGACCGAGAAAACAACAATGTCCCCATTAATTTGAGCGAGGATGAAAGATTTGTGTTTGAGGATATTGATAGCGAAGGACTAGAAAAAAAAAAAAAACTTGTTAAAAAAAAACGCGATTGCATTGAGACGGATTCTGATGTTTTTAGACACATTTACTAGGATAATTGTGGGAAATCCCTTATCTTTCTATTGTGTTGCTAGTGTTTTAGTGAGTTTAACAGTACCTGATAGTCCAGGGGTAGGGAACCTATGGCTCTAGAGCCAGATGTGGCTCTTTTGATGACTGCACCTGCCTCTCAGATAAATCTTAGCTGACATTGCTCAACACGATAAGTAGTGAATAATTCCGCTGGTAATCACAGTGTTAAAAAAAACTTTCAAATTATAATTTTGAGTTTTGGGGTTTGGTTTTTTGATTAGATTGCAATTTTCGCTAGTCCTGATGTGTGTGTGAAGTGAAGTGAATTATATTTATATAGCGCTTTTCTCTAGTGACTCAAAGCGCTTTACATAGTGACACCCAATATCTAAGTTCCATTTAAAGCAGTGTGGGTGGCACTGGGAGCAGGTGGGTCAAGTGTCTTGCCCAAGGACACAACGGCAGTAACTAGGATGGCACAAGCGGGAATCGAACCTGCAACCCTCAAGTTGCTGGCACGGCCACTCTACCAACCGAGCTATGCCGCCCTTTTGATTCGCCAAAAGTGTTATCAATGACAAATACTGCCTCCGTTTGGTGAGTTTTGAAGCATGTTAAGGGGGTCAGATTACAGCTCAAAGAGGCGGCGGAATAATAATAAAGAATAGTAATAATAAAACCTTAGAAATTCAATTGGGTCCTCTGTCCCAAAGGGACATCGGTCCCTAAAAAACAAGTAAACTGGACTTTTGACCCGGAGAAGGCGGGGTCTGTAAAGAATTTAAAAAAATCTGCATCCCGGGGACCCGCCGACTTCCGGAAATGTCCCTTCTGATTTCAGTGCGTAAAAAGACACCAAAAGTGCGTTAGCGCCAACAGTGTCACGACTCAATTCACTGATGTTATGAAACAAAACTTTGATTTCTCAGTCCATTATTTATTCAAATGTCATATTACTCTGTGTAAGACTTTGGTCTTGCCCAAGTCGGACTTTTATGTGTTCATTAAATGATTAAGAAAATGTATATTAAAGTTAATGTAGGAGGCTTTTAACTTCCATACTAAAACCAGAGGATGAATTAAAAGTCAGCTGCAGAATGAATATGTGACAAGACTGATGTACTTTACCCAAATATATGAGGCCAAATCCTCCCTGGCCAATGGGAGCACCGAGCTTCCACAGCTTCTTTCTAGTGTCTGTCAGGACTTCTCCTGCTGGAAACTCCTCTGCCAGCTTCCGCTTGGCCGGAGCTCTGCCTTTTCCTGCCGTGGGAGCTTTGCGGGGCATCTGCAGAAGACAAGTGGATGTTATGGCATGCTGTGTCATTATTCTGGCTGGGACACAGTCTACCAGGGAAACTACACTTTCTTAATAAACACTCAAATAATGTGACTTGGAACAATCTACAACGCCTTCTGTCAATTCCAGACTAGCAGAGGCTACACTTTGGACCCTAAATTGGGGCAGCTAATTAATGGAGGTTTCCTCGCTGACGGCCATAAGAAAAATTGTTAAAATTTTTTTTAAAAAAAAGCAAATACAAAGAAAAAGTGTTATTGTTTGTGTGACATGGCGCCATCTTTTGGACTAGTTTGCTCACTGCAAGTGCGGCAGGGTCCTTCCATTAAATTCTTGCCGTCTACAGCGTTTCTACTCCTATGGATTCTTAATTCATCACTTCAAGCAACGTTTGTAAGTTTCACAATATAACTAAAACTGTTTATACTTCCTAAACCGTAGAACGTGTCATTTGCATGCAAACATCTACAGTGAGAACCCCTATTCTAGTATAAAGTTCTACATTTTTCTGTGAGTCTGCCAAATATCTTTTAAATTGGCCGAGCCGCTGTCAGAATAATTATTTATAAGTCACACAACTCTTATGCTTAAAGGCCATTGCTACAGTCATTAACACTTGTGCTGAAGTTGTCATGTTCAATCTGTGCAAAGGCACACAACTCTTATGCTTAAAGGCCATTGTTACAGTCATTAACACTTGTGCTGAAGTTGTCATGTTCAATCTGTGCAAAGGCACACAACTCTTATGCTTAAAGGCCATTGTTACAGTCACTAACACTTGTGCTGAAGTTGTCATGTTCAATCTGTGCAAAGTCACACAACTCTTATGCTTAAAGGCCATTGCTACAGTCATTAACACTTGTGCTGAAGTTGTCATGTTCAATCTGTGCAAAGTCACACAACTCTTATGCTTAAAGGCCATTGTTACAGTCATTAACACTTGTGCTGAAGTTGTCATGTTCAATCTGTGCAAAGTCACACAACTCTTATGCTTAAAGGCCATTGTTACAGTCATTAACACTTGTGCTGAAGTTGTCATGTTCAATCTGTGCAAAGTCACACAACTCTTATGCTTAAAGGCCATTGTTACAGTCATTAACACTTGTGCTGAAGTTGTCATGTTCAATCTGTGCAAAGTCACACAACTCTTATGCTTAAAGGCCATTGTTACAGTCATTAACACTTGTGCTGAAGTTGTCATGTTCAATCTGTGCAAAGTCACACAACTCTTATGCTTAAAGGCCATTGCTATAGTCATTAAGACTTGTGCTGAAGTTGTCATGTTCAATCTGTGCAAAGTCACACAACTCTTATGCTTAAAGGCCATTGCTATAGTCATTAACACTTGTGCTGAAGTTGTCATGTTCAATCTGTGCAAAGTCACACAACTCTTATGCTTAAAGGCCATTGCTACAGTCATTAACACTTGTGCTGAAGTTGTCATGTTCAATCTGTGCAAAGGCACACAACTTGTAATCTTCCATTGCCAATTGTCTCACGGCAGCAGTTTGTTTCCAGACCCTCCCCGCTGACAGCCCAGGACGGGCATCAAGTACCTCAACACAGAAAAACAGAGACAAGGCGATAGCACATTTCCATTCTGAAAAATCAGGAATTGTGTCTACTGGGGCTGCTTGCATTACCCCCCCCCCTTCAGAAGCAGCCTCAGTGATGTTAACTAGGGACATCCGAATAAATAGAGGAGCATGTGGGACTGTACCTTAGAGCGTAGGGTGAAACTGTAACTGAGTGCACAGCCCAATACGTCTTTCCTCATGAGCAAAATTGAACTCTGTCTCTGCCTGATTCCTTCTACTTGTCTTGAATAAATAGATAGTTTGGTGTTTGAACCTGACATTAGCACACAGATTTTTTTGGGACCTGCCGATTTCCTGGTCGCTCTGATGTGACTCACAAGTCGAGTCATGTTTACGCAAACTTTCTTACGCTTCCAATGCTCATTTTGTGAATGAAATCAATTACTAATACACTATAACTGTGAAACCACTTTATTCTTAGGCTTTCCAATGATGCCAATATTTATTAAATGGGGTAATTATTATGAAAATAATGCTATTTTAGACAAAAAGGTCACACCTAAAATCTTGGGCCCCGTTGACTTTGTATTAAAAATTACCGAATTTTTTACCGGTCCTTAAAGGCCTACAGAAAGCCTCTACTACCGACTTTCTCGGTCCGAATCGCTCTAGCTGCTGGTGGCCATTATTATAAACAATGAGCGGATGTGAGGAGCTCCACAACCCGTGACGTCAAGCGCACATCGTACAGGCAAGGCTTTTTTATTAGCGACCAAAAGTTGCGAACTTTATCGTGGATGTTCTCTACTAAATCCTTTCAGCAAAAATATGGCAATATGGCAAAATGATGAAGTATGACACATAGAATGGAGCTGCTATCCCCGTTTGAATAAGAACATCTCATTTCAGTAGGCCTTTAAATCTTACACACATACTTGCACAATAGATCTAAACATTGTGTCAACAGGCACACTATTATGCTGGTTTTCAGTGCAACATCCAGGTACCACAGGCACACTATTATACTGGTTTTGAGTGCAACATCCGATTCCACAGGCACACTATTATACTGGTTTTGAGTGCAACATCCGGGTACCACAGGCACACTATTATGCTGGTTTTGAGTGCAACATCCGGGTACCACAGTCACACTATTATGATGTTTTGAGTGCAACATCCGGGTACCACAGGCACACTATTATGATGTTTTGAGTGCAACATCCGGGTACCACAGGCACACTATTATGCTGGTTTTGGGTGCAACATCCGGGTACCACAGGCACACTATTATGCTGGTTTTGAGTGCAACATCCGGGTACCACAGGCACACTATTATGTTTTGAGTGCAACATCCGGGTACCACAGGCACACTATTATACTGGTTTTGAGTGCAACATCCAGGTACCACAGGCACACTATTATGTTTTGAGTGCAACATCCGGGTACCACAGGCACACTATTATACTGGTTTTGAGTGCAACATCCGGGTACCACAGGCACACTATTATGCTGGTTTTGAGTGCAACATCCGGGTACCACAGGCACACTATTATGATGTTTTGAGTGCAACATCCGGGTACCACAGGCACACTATTATGCTGGTTTTGAGTGCAACATCCGGGTACCACAGGCACACTATTATGCTGGTTTTGAGTGCAACATCCAGGTACCACAGGCACACTATTATGCTGGTTTTGAGTGCAACATCCGGGTACCACAGGCACACTATTATGATGTTTTGAGTGCAACATCCGGGTACCACAGGCACACTATTATGCTGGTTTTGAGTGCAACATCCGGGTACCACAGGCACACTATTATACTGGTTTTGAGTGCAACATCCGGGTACCACAGGCACACTATTATGCTGGTTTTGAGTGCAACATCCGGGTACCACAGGCACACTATTATGCTGGTTTTGAGTGCAACATCCGGGTACTGGCACTCGCAGTCGTGCACTTCCGGGAAGTACGCACTTATTTTATGGCTGAAACTAGCAAGTACGGAAATGAATATTCATTAAATGTCATTTCAAAAGCAGGTTGCATCATAGTACATAAGCATGACCTCAAAGGCGAGCAAACATTTAAAAAAAACTACAATTTTACAGAGTTGTGTAACGGCATTGTGTCGGAAGCTATCTTACTAGCAACCTCTCGGACGAGCGTCGGACTTCAAGTTACGACGACATTTTGTGTAAAAAGTAGAATGATGAAGATGAATTGTAGACAAACCGTGAATAGATCCAAGCTGTGTCGTTTAGCGGCAAACTTCCCGCTACTGAGATATCAGGAAGTGACGTCACTTCAACCTTTTTCTTCTTCGGTGGCGGCTACTGACCTAACCGGACGTGACGTCAGCCAAACCTTCGTCGGCTTCCTGTGTTTTTTTAAACTTTTATTTATAAATTTCAACATTTCCAAACAGACGAGAAACAAAAATGAAAATAAGTACAAAATAAAACAGCGCCAGGGGGTTTTACATGCAAAGTAACTAAAATAGAAAATAAATAAAAAGCAGGTGCAATTTCAGTAAATAAATTCAATGTGGAACAAAGCATCCTCCTTTTCACTGCTTTTGTGTTGTTAGAAGTAGAGAATGTTTTAATGTAGACTTTTACATCTTTTTGAAAGGCACCAAAGACAGGTCGGGTATTGAGAAACTTACACTTATGAATATAAAAGTTGACCCAGCATTATTCCAGAGAGCTATTTAACATAGGAGACGGACACTCAATATTTTTGGAATAAACTGCAGATTTTTCTGATTTCTGTTTTTCCAGATAGTTTTTGGTTCATTTTCGCCACCGTCTAGTTACAGGGGTGTCCAAACTTTTTCCACTGAGGGCCACTAATGGAAAAATTAAAGCATGCGGGGACTGTTTATTCATTTTAAACCATAACAAAATATATGGATTTTTTAAATGTATTTTACCTTTAGGGGTCCCGGGGACCATCAAGGGTGTCACTTATTCAAATGTTAAAAATAAGTCAAACTTTTATTATTATTTTTATTGAAGGCTTACAGTAAATCTCTATCAACTTAAAAAAAAAAAAAAGGTTTTATGGCTTTTCTGTCAAAAACATCTTTGTTTTTTTAATAGTAAAACTGAAATATGAAGTATTTAGTAATTATAGCCCTAAAAGATCAATAATGCAGGACACATATACACACACATATATACATATATATATAAATGTTATATATGTGTGTGTATATGTGTGTGTACATATGTATATATGTAAGTGTGTGTGAATTTAAATGTATTATATATAGACAATATATAGCAACAACCACTGAATTGAATTATATTATATATATTATATTATATATATTATTGTATATGTATAGGGGTGGGACCCAATAAGTTGACTTCTTCCCACTCCCTTTTGAGCCAATCTTGACATCTACAAAAGATTAGTCACATGTAATGTTTTCAATGTAGGTGTAAAAATAATGTATTTATATATTTATTTTGTATTTTATGTCATTCTCTTGTTTTGTTTGCATGGCTCAAATTAAACCATTCATTCATTCATTCATTCACCATTGATTTTAATTCTTTATTATTTTTGAGTAATCACAGTGAAAAGATAAATAAAATACCACTAAATATATTTGGGATCCAAAAGGTGCCCCACTCATAAAGTGATACATTTTTATTAGTTTTTTTTTTTTTTTTTAACTTTCAACACTTAAGTTACGAGATCAACTTCAGATATTTCTGTCCATTTTACGTTTCAACTATTATTGTTTGTTTTATGCTCTTTTGTCAAAGAAAACTTTGTTTTTATATGGCAACTGCACAATATATGCAATATTTACCACTTAGAACATTTTAAAGTGAAATATTTGAACTAATTGGAGCTCTGAAAGTAATTTATTATAACATGGATTTTTTTGTCATTATTTTTTGGGAGCAATAGCCATAAAATAAATAATAGATTGAAACTTGTAATTAGTAGATTGCACAGTACAGTACATATTCCCTACAATTGAGCACTAAGTGGTAACACCCCAATAAGTTTTACAACTTGTTTAAGTCGGGGTCCACCTTCATCAATTGATGGTAAAGATGCTTTTTACATGTTCAAATAAAGACAAAAAAAAAAAAGTTATGTGTCAACATTGCAACTTTTTCTCCTTAGATTTCACCTCATTCCAATATTTCTAATGTCCTTTTTTATTTTTGCAATAGCATCTCCAGAATGTGTGGCGGGCCCCAAATGACCCCCGGGCCGCACCTTAAACACCTCTGGTCTAGTACGGAGGTTGCATTAATGCCAAAGAGCCAATAGACGTACTCAAACAATGGAAGAAAACATCGATCATTATTATTGAAATGCTTTTGTGTGACATACATATTTTGGAAAACTGTCGGCCGATTGTAGCTGAGATAGTCGCCAGCGCCCCCCGAGACCCCAAAAGGGAATAAGCGGTAGAAAATGGATGGATGTCTCCCAAAGTAGGGATGTACACTATATTGGCAAAAGTATTTGGCCACCCATCAAATGATGAGAATGAGTTTGTCAATTGTTAATATTCTTCACATAATTACTTGACAAGACTTTTATATTGTTCATAAAACGTGCAAAGACACATAAAGTCACTGCGATGCTTTCATTTGGAGCTAAAATTGTTTTTATTTTTTAAAAACCGGTAAACGGCCGTTAGATGACGTCACTTCCGCTAAATTACTTCCTGTTGGTTCAAGTCATTCAAGAAGACGAGAGTCTCCCTCTGCTGGACATTGTGGGACATTACAGTTACATTGTGTATGTCATAGCGACCCCAAAAGGGACAAGCGGTAGGAAATGGATAGATAGTAGACAGATGTGTATGTAAACAGGCAATAAGTGTGTTTGTCTCTTTTTTCTTTCCACTTTTCCACCATCTTGTCGATGAAGAAATGTCACAATTAGAGGTCTTTGACTCATTAATCTCAAATACTTTGGCAATAAATTGTAGATTGTCAGGATTGGATCTATACTGACACCATTGTCGATATTCCTCATCGATACCTGCATTGATCTGTAATGTACGTAATTTGTGTAACAAAAAAGATGAGGAAAAAAATCATTTGTATTATTTCTATGATTATTGCTTCCTAACCTGTGATCATTCCAAGCTGGAAAACAGAGATTAGTCCGATCTCCACTGATCAGACTAATCTCTGTTTTCCAGCTTGGAAAACAGTGTGTTATCTCCACTGATAACGCATCTTTTGATACTGCTTTTTCACCTGCAAGTTTGAAAGCATCTGCACTAAAAACTAAATAAACTTGGGATGAGTTAGACATTTTGTATACATAGTCCTAAATCACGAGTGTCTCAAAGGGCTGCACAAGCCACAACGACATCCTGGGCTCAGATCCCACATCAGGGCAAGGAAAAACTCAACCCAATGGGATGACAATGAGAAACCTTGGAGGGGACCGCAGATGTGGGGCACCTGACTTTTGTGACAGCGTGTCATAATTATGACGGTTAACTGGATGAACAAAAAGGACATATAGTCCAGAATTTTAACAGTCCCCTCCGGCTGATGCAATTAGGTACTGGTACCAAAAAAATGGTGGTTATCATCGCTATGGGCAAGTTAGCTACATGGCTAAATGTGTACCCTGAGAAGAATGGGACTCTGAATGGCATGCACCCAAGTCTGGGAGCAAGAACACCGGCACCAAAGTCTGGTAGCAACAACAACAGCACCCCAGTCTGGTAGAAAGATCACCAGCACCCAAGTCTGGAAGGTAGAACACCGGCACCCAAGTCTGGTAGCAAGACCACTAGCACTCAAGTCTGGTAGTAAGATCACCAGCACCCAAGTCTGGAAGGTAGAACACCGGCACCCAAGTCTGGTAGCAACAACAACAGCACCCCAGTCTGGTAGAAAGATCACCAGCACCCAAGTCTGGAAGGTAGAACACCGGCACCCAAGTCTGGTAGTAAGAACAGCAGCACCAAAGTCTGATAGCAACAACAGCACCCCAGTCTGGTAGCAAGATCACCAGCACCCAAGTCTGGAAGGTAGAACACTGGCACCCAAGTCTGGTAGCAAGAACACCGGCACCCAAGTCTGGTAGTAAGAACACCAGCACCAAAGTCTGATAGCAACAACAGCACCCCAGTCTGGTAGCAAGATCACCAACACCCAAGTCTGGAAGGTAGAACACCGACACCCAAGTCTGGTAGCAAGAACACCTGCACCCAAGTCTGGTAGCAAGAACACCTGCACCCAAGTCTGGTAGCAGGAACACCTGCACTCTAATCTGGTAGCAAGAACACCCTGCACCCAAGTCTGGTAGGAAGAACACCAGCACCCAAGTCTGGTAGCAAGAACACCAGCACCCAAGTCTGGTAGGAAGAACACCAGCACCCAAGTCTGGTAGCAAGAACACCCTGCACCCAAGTCTTTTAGCAAGAACACTTGCACCCAAGTCTGGTAGCAAGAACACCAGCACCCAAGTCTTTTAGCAAGAACACCCTGCACCCAAGTCTTTTAGCAAGAACACTTGCACCCAAGTCTGGTAGCAAGAACACCAGCACCCAAGTCTTTTAGCAAGAACACCCTGCACCCAAGTCTGGTAGCAAGATCACCAGCACCTAAGTCTTTTAGCAAGAACACCAGCACCCAAGTCTGGTAGCAAGAACACCGGCACAAAAGTCTGGGAGCGGAGCAAGACCACCAGCACCCAAGTCTAGGAGAAGAGAACACCAGCACCCAAGTCTAGGAGAAGAGAACACCATCACCCAAGTCTAGGAGAAGAGAACACCAGCACCCAAGTCTAGGAGAAAAGAACACCAGCACACGTCACAAAGATATTGTGGCAGACAAGCAGAACAAACCTTCGCAAATGTATTTTCTCTGATCATTTTCTGGAGTAAAAAACAGTGAAAGTGTTCATGAAAAAGTGGTGAGAAACCTTGAGTTGAGGTTGTGTGGAGCCTCCACTGTGCAGCTCAGTCCACCTTCTCAGTGTGAAGTCCTTCACCAACCAGTCCACCTTCTCAGTGTGCAGTCCTTCACCAACCAGTCCACCTTCTCAGTGTGCAGTCCTTCACCAACCAGTCCACCTTCTCAGTGTGGAGTCCTTCACCAACCAGTCCACCTTCTCAGTGTGCAGTCCTTCACCACCCAGTCCACCTTCTCAGTGTGAAGTCCTTCACCACCCAGTCCACCTTCTTAGTGTGCAGTCCTTCACCAACCAGTCCACCTTCTCAGTGTGCAGTCCTTCACCACCCAGTCCACCTTCTCAGTGTGGAGTCCTTCACCACCCAGTCCACCTTCTCAGTGTGCAGTCCTTCACCAACCAGTCCACCTTCTCAGTGTGCAGTCCTTCACCACCCAGTCCACCTTCTCAGTGTGGAGTCCTTCACCATCAGTCCAAACTTCTCAGTGTGCAGTCCTTCACCAACCAGTCCACCTTCTCAGTGTGCAGTCCTTCACCACGCAGTCCTTCACCACCCAGTCCACCTTACCACCCAGTCCACCTTACCACCCAGTCCACCTTTTCAGTGTGCAGTCCTTCACCAACCAGTCCACCTTCTCAGTATGCAGTCCTTCACCACCCAGTCCACCTTACCACCCAGTCCACCTTCCCGGTGTGCAGTCCTTCACCAACCACAAATGGCATGTTGGCCAAAACATTTCTTCCACATCATGACTTTGGACAGCTTTGTATGTCTTTGATGAAAGTGTGACATCACACCTGCTCATCGCTCAACAAACTGCAAAAAAGGCGCTGCCACCTTTCTACAGAGAACAACGTGCAACGAAAAAAAAATGAGGTGGACTTTTATCCCAAAGTAAATAATGAAACATTTCAGAAGATGAACAAGGCTTGCTGTATTATCCATCCTTCCATCCATCCATCTTCTTCCGTTTATCTGAAGTTGGGTCCCAGGGGCAACAGCCTACACAGAGAAGCCCAGACTCCCCTCTCCCCAGCCACTTGGTCCAGCTCCTGCCAGGGCGTTCCCAGGCCAGCCGGGAGACATAGTCTTCCCACCGTGTCCTGGGTCTTCCCCGTGGCCTCCTACCGGTTGGACGTGACTTAATTACCTCCCTAGGGAGGCGTTCGGGTGGCATCCTGACCAGATGCCCGAACCACCTCATCTGGCTCCTCTCCATGTGGAGGAGCAGCGGCTTTACTTTGAGTTCCTCCCGGATGGCAGAGCTTCTCACCCTATCTCTAAGGGAGAGCCCTTTTGGGCCGCTTGTACCCGTGATCTTGTCCTTTCGGTCATAACCCAAAGCTCATGACCATAGGTGAGGATGGGAATGTAGATGGACCGGTAATTTCAACACAACGGATCGATAGAGGGTCCACATTACTGAAGACGCCGCACCGATCCGCCTGTCCATCTCACCATCCACTCTTCCCTCACTCGTGAACAAGACTCCCGAGGTACTTGAACTCCTCCACTTGGGGCAGGGTCTCCTCCCTAACCCGGAGATGGCATTCCACCCTTTACTGGGCGGGAACCATGGACTCGGACTTGGAGGTGCTGATTCCGATCCCAGTCGCTTCACGCTCGGCTGCGAACCGATCCAGTGAGAGTGGAAGCCGATGGCCAGATGAAGCCATCGGGACCACATCATCTGCAAAAAGCAGAGACCTAATCCTGCAGACACCAAACCGGAACCCCTCAACGCCTTGACTGCGCCTAGAAAGTCTGTCCATAAAAGTTATGAACAGTATTAATTAGCTTTGATTTCATCTTTGTTTTCATTCATCATTTTATCTGACCAGGTAAACACGAAGACAGTCCCAGTTTGAAGTATCGCTATTTTCAGTTTTGATTGTCTCTTCACTATTTATCATGTCCTTCTTATCTGGTCCTGCATGATGAGAAGTTGTAGTTTACTTACGCCATAACTATAAACTCCGCGTTCTGAATCTTCTTTGATCCCTACAGTTCTACAGGGTCTGTATCTCTGCAATGCTAAGACCTGGACACAGCCTTGTGTATCTCTGCAATGCTAAGACCTGGACACATCCTTGTGTATCTCTGCAATGCTAAGACCTGGACACAGCCTTGTGTATCTCTGCAATGCTAAGACCTGGACACATCCTTGTGTATCTCTGCAATGCTAAGACCTGGACACATCCTTGTGTATCTCTGCAATGCTAAGACCTGGACACATCCTTGTGTATCTCTGCAATGCTAAGACCTGGACACAGCCTTGTGTATCTCTGCAATGCTAAGACCTGGACACATCCTTGTGTACATTGGCAGTAAATCACTGCTGCTGCTTTGAACTCTTGTAGACAACCGAGGCTCAGCCGGCCACAGGACACACCCATCCAGTTAAAAGTAGTTCTTCGGAAAAATCCTTCTTTACAGTGAGACTATTGTCGACCATCGGGGCGGCATGGTGTGGTGGGTAGAGCGGCCGTGCCAAAACCTGAGGGTTGCAGGTTCGCACCCCGCTTCTTGACATCCACATCTGCCCTTGGGCAGGACTCTTGCCCCTAGTGCCGCTCACACTGGTGAATGAATGATGAATGATAGGTAGTGGTCGGAGGCGCAAACTGGCAGCCTCGCTTCCGTCAGTCTAGCCCAGGGCAGCTGTGGCTATGAAAGTAGCTTACCACCAGCAGGTGTGAAAGAATGATGACTTCTCACTTCTCTGTGAAGTGATTTGAGTGACTAGAAAAGCGCTATATATAAATCTAATCCATTATTATTATTATATTAGAAGGCAAAGCTAGCTACACAACAACTCAAGCTAACATTGCTAAAGTATCCTTCACACATTTCCCTACTACTGTTATTACTTACCATGTTCTTGTGTCTGTGGCAATAAAAAGTAGTCACCGACTGCGCCATAGGGAGTAGATTTTCCAAAAATCCACCTTTTTGTGAAAATGTGTGGGAAGCAGGACTCTTCCCGGCACACTCGGAGTGACTTCCAGGTTGAAGGTGCGTTGCCAAGAACCACAAGAGTTAAAAGTAAGGCACTTTTGACTTCAGATGAGGCTAAAAGTTTGTGTAGACTTGTGCTGGTTGTAACTACAACAGAGCATTCTCGCTCTTGCTGTCGTACCTTTTTTGGACTACAAGGATAAATAAAATGGCAGATACACTTAGGTTGTCCAAAAATATATTAAGAGCTTTCAACTTCAATCCTGCTTGCAATTTAAAGCGTAACAAAGAGCCGAGAGACACCTCGTATCTCAAAATACTCAAGTCAAGGTCAATGAAGGTACTCGTACGTTGAGGTACCACTGGACTCTGAAGATCTGATTTATTTTGTTTATGTGTTGTACTTCCTGTCCTGCTTATTCCCGTGTGTTTAGTTTGGGACTACTGAAATCCGTCCCTTATTGGGGGGGTTATGATCTGTTGCACCAGATTATATTCTTTGTTTTCATTCTAATATTCCCTTGTGTTTGCGACTGTTGTGTTGTGTTGTGCATGAGCGTTTGCTAGCTTTGTGCGTAGATTGGTGAGTGGGCTAGCCTTCACGGGCGCAAGTAAGCAAAGTATGTCTTGTTGCAGTCATCTCACCTGCTGTCCTCCGCATCTTTGGAGTGGCAGACGCCACAACATGCTGCCTTGCATATTAAGACCTATCAGTCATATTAAGCCCCAGCAATCCTATTAAGACCTATCGATCGTATTAAGACCTATCGATCGTATTAACAACTATCAATCGTATTAAGACCTGTCCATCATATGAAGACCTGTCGACCGTATTGAGACCTATCGATTGTATTCAAACCTATTGATCATATTAGCACCTATTGACCATATTAAGACCTATAAATCTTATTAAGACCTATCGACCGTATTGAGACCTTTCAATCGTATTAAGACCTATCGACCGTATTAAGACCTAGGGATTGTATTAAGATCTATCATCCTGTTAAGACCTATCATCATATTAATACCTATTGTTGTATTAATACCTATAGATCGTATTAACAACTAACAATCGTATTAAGACATGTCCATCATATTAAGACCTATCGTCGTATTAAGACCTATCGATCGTATTAACTATCAATCGTATTAAGACATGTCCATCATATTAAGACCTATCGTCGTATTAAGACCTATCGATCGTATTAACTATCAATCGTATTAAGACCTGTCCACCATATTAAGACCTATTGTCGTATTTAGACCTATCGACGGTATTGACAACTATCAATCGTATTAAGACCTGTCCATCATATTAAGACCTATCGGTCGTATTGGACCTATCGACCTTATTAAGACCTATCAATCGTATTAAGACCTATGGATCGTATTAAGACCTATCGATCGTATTAACAACTATCAATCGTATTAAGACCTGTCCATCATATCAGGACCTATTGTCGTATTGAGACCTATCGATTGTATTCAAACCTATTGATCATATTAGCACCTATTGACCATATTAAGACCTATAAATCTTATTAAGACCTATCGACCGTATTGAGACCTTTCAATCGTATTAAGACCTATCGACCGTATTAAGACCTAGGGATCGTATTAAGATCTATCGTCCTGTTAAGACCTATCATCATATTAATACCTATTGTTGTATTAATACCTATCGATTGTATTAACAACTAACAATCGTATTAAGACATGTCCATCATATTAAGACCTATCGCCGTATTAAGACCTATCGATCATATTAACAACTATCAATCGTATTAAGACCTGTCCACCATATTAAGACCTATTGTCGTATTTAGACCTATCGACGGTATTGACAACTATCAATCGTATTAAGACCTGTCCACCATATTAAGACCTATTGTCGTATTAAGACCTATCGATCGTATTAACAACTATCAATCGTATTAAGACCTGTCCACCATATTAAGACCTATTGTCGTATTTAGACCTATCGACGGTATTGACAACTATCAATCGTATTAAGACCTGTCCACCATATTAAGACCTATTGTCGTATTAAGACCTATCGATCGTATTAACAACTATCAATCGTATTAAGACCTGTCCATCATATTAAGACCTATCGGTCGTATTGGATCTATCGACCTTATTAAGACCTATCAATCGTATTAAGACCTATGGATCGTATTAAGACCTATCGATCGTATTAACAACTATCAATCGTATTAAGACCTGTCCATCATATCAGGACCTATTGTCGTATTGAGACCTATCGATTGTATTCAAACCTATTGATCATATTAGCACCTATTGACCATATTAAGACCTATAAATCTTATTAAGACCTATCGACCGTATTGAGACCTTTCAATCGTATTAAGACCTATCGACCGTATTAAGACCTAGGGATCGTATTAAGATCTATCGTCCTGTTAAGACCTATCATCATATTAATACCTATTGTTGTATTAATACCTATCGATTGTATTAACAACTAACAATCGTATTAAGACATGTCCATCATATTAAGACCTATCGCCGTATTAAGACCTATCGATCGTATTAACAACTATCAATCGTATTAAGACCTGTCCACCATATTAAGACCTATTGTCGTATTTAGACCTATCGACGGTATTGACAACTATCAATCGTATTAAGACCTGTCCACCATATTAAGACCTATTGTCGTATTAAGACCTATCGATCGTATTAACAACTATCAATCGTATTAAGACCTGTCCACCATATTAAGACCTATTGTCGTATTTAGACCTATCGACGGTATTGACAACTATCAATCGTATTAAGACCTGTCCACCATATTAAGACCTATTGTCGTATTAAGACCTATCGATCGTATTAACAACTATCAATCGTATTAAGACCTGTCCATCATATTAAGACCTATCGGTCGTATTGGATCTATCGACCTTATTAAGACCTATCAATCGTATTAAGACCTATGGATCGTATTAAGACCTATCGATCGTATTAACAACTATCAATCGTATTAAGACCTGTCCATCATATCAGGACCTATTGTCGTATTGAGACCTATCGATTGTATTCAAACCTATTGATCATATTAGCACCTATTGACCATATTAAGACCTATAAATCTTATTAAGACCTATCGACCGTATTGAGACCTTTCAATCGTATTAAGACCTATCGACCGTATTAAGACCTAGGGATCGTATTAAGATCTATCGTCCTGTTAAGACCTATCATCATATTAATACCTATTGTTGTATTAATACCTATCGATTGTATTAACAACTAACAATCGTATTAAGACATGTCCATCATATTAAGACCTATCGCCGTATTAAGACCTATCGATCGTATTAACAACTATCAATCGTATTAAGACCTGTCCACCATATTAAGACCTATTGTCGTATTTAGACCTATCGACGGTATTGACAACTATCAATCGTATTAAGACCTGTCCACCATATTAAGACCTATTGTCGTATTAAGACCTATCGATCGTATTAACAACTATCAATCGTATTAAGACCTGTCCACCATATTAAGACCTATTGTCGTATTTAGACCTATCGACGGTATTGACAACTATCAATCGTATTAAGACCTGTCCACCATATTAAGACCTATTGTCGTATTAAGACCTATCGATCGTATTAACAACTATCAATCGTATTAAGACCTGTCCATCATATTAAGACCTATCGGTCGTATTGGACCTATCGACCTTATTAAGACCTATCAATCGTATTAAGACCTATGGATCGTATTAAGACCTATCAATCCTTTTTAAACCTATCGACCATATTAAGACCTATCAATCGTATTAACACCTATCGATCGTATTAACAACTATCAATCGTATTAAGACCTGTCCATCATATCAGGACCTATTGTCGTATTAAGACCTATCGATTGTATTAACAACTATCAATCGTTTTAAAACTTGTCCATCATATTAAGACCTATCAGTCGTATTAAGACCTACTGACCGTATTAAGACCTATCAATCCTATTTAAACCTATCGACCGTATTAAGACCTATCAATCCTATTAAGACATGGATCGTATTAAGACCTATGGATCTTATTAAGACCTTTTGACCGTATTAAGACCTATCAATCCTATTTAAACCTATCGACCGTATTAAGACCATCAATCGTATTAAGACCTATCGATCATATTAAGACTTATCGATCATATTAGGACCTATCGATCGTATTAAGACCTATCAATCGTATTAAGACCTATCGATCATATTAAGACTTATCAATGATATTAGGACCTATCGACCATATTAAGACCTATTAATCCTATTAAGACCTATCAAACGTATTAAGACCTATCCACCATATTAACACCTATTAAGACCTATCTACCATATTAAGACCTATTAATCCTATTAAGACCTATCGACCGAATTAAAACCTATGGATTGTATTAAGACCTATTGACCGTATTAAGACCTATGGATCATATTAAGACCTAGCCATCGTACTAAGACCTATGGATCACATTAAGACCTATGGATCATGTTGAGTACTACAAGCAGTGTAGACCATGTTTAAGTAGACAAGAAGGACTGTAACAAACAAGTAGAAGAGTTTTAGTAGGAACAACATCAGAAGATCATTATTGAAGTGGTGAGAGGGTGAGGTCCAGCCACGTACACCTGGTGCAAGGTGGCAAACAGCATTAATCAGCAATATTCGTCCAGAACCTTCACCGTGAAGCCAGAACATGTCAGGAGTTCTTCATCAAATATTCAGCCTGCAATGAGAGCCAACATGAAGTCAATCAAGGGGAGGTGTCTTCATTTCAAGTCAATCAAGGGGAGGTGTCTTCATTTCAAGTCAATCAAGGGGAGGTGTCTTCATTTCAAGTCAATCAAGGGGAGGTGTCTTCATTTCAAGTCAATCAAGGGGAGGTGTCTTCATTTCAAGTCAATCAAGGGGAGGTGTCTTCATTTCAAGTCAATCAAGGGGAGGTGTCTTCATTTCAAGTCAATCAAGGGGAGGTGTCTTCATTTCAAGTCAATTAAGGGGAGGTGTCTTCATTTCAAGTCAATTAAGGGGAGGTGTCTTCATTTCAAGTCAATCAAGGGGAGGTGTCTTCATTTCAAGTCAATCAAGGGGAGGTGTCTTCATTTCAAGTCAATCAAGGGGAGGTGTCTTCATTTCAAGTCATCAAGGGGAGGTGTCTTCATTTCAAGTCAATCAAGGGGAGGTGTCTTCATTTCAAGTCAATCAAGGGGAGGTGTCTTCATTTCAAGTCAATCAAGGGGAGGTGTCTTCATTTCAAGTCAATCAAGGGGAGGTGTCTTCATTTCAAGTCAATTAAGGGGAGGTGTCTTCATTTCAAGTCAATCAAGGGGAGGTGTCTTCATTTCAAGTCAATCAAGGGGAGGTGTCTTCATTTCAAGTCAATCAAGGGGAGGTGTCTTCATTTCAAGTCAATCAAGGGGAGGTGTCTTCATTTCAAGTCAATCAAGGGGAGGTGTCTTCATTTCAAGTCAATCAAGGGGAGGTGTCTTCATTTCAAGTCATCAAGGTCTTACCAGGAAGTCCAGCGGGTCGTCCGGCCACGCTGCACCACAGGCTATCAAGCCCTGAGAGATGGTGGCCATGATGTTGGTGTCCATCAAGTACTTCTTCATCGGGACGCTCAGGACTTCCAACTGCTGCACTTCCCACTGTCTCTTCTCCTCAAAGCTCTTGGACTGCCACAAACACACACCATCACTAAAACACACACCATCACTAAAACACACACCAGCACTAAAACACACACCATCACTAAAACACACACCATCACTAAAACACACACCACCACTAAAACACACACCATCACTAAAACACACACCACCACTAAAACACACACCACCACTAAAACACACACCATCACTAAAACACACACCACCACTAAAACACACACCATCACTAAAACACACACCAGCACTAAAACACACACCAGCACTAAAACACACACCACCACTAAAACACACACCATCACTAAAACACACACCATCACTAAAACACACACCACCACTAAAACACACACCATCACTAAAACACACACCATCACTAAAACACACACCACCACTAAAACACACACCATCACTAAAACACACACCACCACTAAAACACACACCATCACTAAAACACACACCATCACTAAAACACACACCATCACTAAAACACACACCACCACTAAAACACACACCATCACTAAAACACACACCAGCATTAAAACACACACCAGCACTAAAACACACACCATCACTAAAACACACACCATCACTAAAACACACACCACCACTAAAACACACACCATCACTAAAACACACACCACCACTAAAACACACACCACCACTAAAACACACACCATCACTAAAACACACACCACCACTAAAACACACACCATCACTAAAACACACACCAGCACTAAAACACACACCAGCACTAAAACACACACCACCACTAAAACACACACCATCACTAAAACACACACCATCACTAAAACACACACCACCACTAAAACACACACCATCACTAAAACACACACCATCACTAAAACACACACCACCACTAAAACACACACCATCACTAAAACACACACCACCACTAAAACACACACCATCACTAAAACACACACCAGCATTAAAACACACACCAGCACTAAAATACACACCACCACTAAAATACACACCACCACTAAAACACACACCACCACTAAAATACATACATACACACACTTCATTCCTTTACCACTTTTCCACCCAAGACCCAACCTCCCCTCTGATGGTTTTAGCTTGTCCTGAACAATTTGGAGCTAATCCTCCTTTTTCATTGTCCCATTTAAAGCAGCAGTTCCATTGGCAGCAAAACAGGCCCAGAGCATAATACTACCACCACCATGCTTGGTGGTAGGCATGGTGTTCCTGGGATTAAAAGCCTCGCCTATTCTCCTCCAATCATAAAGCTGAGTATTGTGGCCAAACAGATACATTTTTGTTTCATCTCACCACAGAACTTTATTCCAGAAGGTCTTATCTTTGTCTATATATATATATATATATATATATATATACATATTAAAGATGCACGGATAGGCCAATATATCATCCGTAACTGCATCACCAAAGTCGTCATCCACCCGCCGTCCACCCGAACCAACATTTTATCAGAACCGCAAGCACCTGCTGAAATAGATCAGAGGTCGACCACCTTTACCACTCACAGAACTATTTAAACCTGTTTCACAGAGTAAAGAAGACAATGGAAGCCGCCAACGTTCTCGCGAGTATCCAATGGTGTTCATCCTGATGACAAGAATGTGGGCGTGCTGTGAAGACATTGCCTTAGACACCTTCAACAACATGTACACACCGATTGTTAGTCCGGCAACATGTTGTGTGCAGCTTCCACAATCACACGTACAAGATTGAAAGGCATACTGGGTGACACAGAGTACACTAATGGTTGTGATAGAAACCATTTTAACACTCTTAGTAATATGCGCCAGGCTGTGAAGCCACACCAAACAAGAATGACAAACACATTTCGGGAGAACATCCTCACAGTAACACAACATAAACGCAACACAACAAATACCCAGAATACTTTGTATCTGTGACAATTCCTTAACATATTTTACAACCCCGCCCCCCCAAACCCGCCCACCTTACCGACGCACAGGTAAGGGGGGTGGGGGGGGGGGTTGTTGCTAGCGAGGTGTATAAAATAGTCAGGAATTATCATGGATACAAAGGATTCTGGGTATTTGTTGTGTTGGGTTTATGTTGTGTTAATGTGAGGATGTTCTCCTGAAAAGTGTTTGTCATTCTTGTTTGGTGTGGCTTCACAGCGTGGCGCATATTACTAAGAGTGTTAAAGTTGTTTATATCACAAGCATTAGTGTACTCTGTGTCACCCAGCATGCCTTGCAGTCGTGTGTGTGTTGCCGTGGAAACCACACACAACATGATGCTGGACTAACAAGCAGATAGTACATGTTGTAGAAGGTGACAAAGTCAATGTCTTCATAGCACGCCCTAATACTTATTATCTGGGTGACTGCCGGCAGTCATTCTAGAGAATATTAGCGCCTCCTATTGTCTTCTTCGCTTTGTGACACGGGTCTTAAATGGCTCTTTGAATGGCACAGGATACTGATCCCAGAACCATGTATAGCAAATATTTCCAGATGGTTCAACCGCCACCCGCCCGAATCTAATTAAAATCTATATTTTCATCGTCACCCGGCCGACCCGCTGTTTATCCGTGGACTCCGCAGATGAAACCGCAAACCGCGCATCTCTATTATATATATATATATATGTATATATATATATATATATATATATATATATATATATATATATATATATATATATATATATATATATCAATCCTGACGATTGAGGGAACCCCTCATGAAACAGTTCTGTAGAGATGAAGTAGTCTTGTGATTTTTCCCCACACATACATACATACATACATACATACATACATATATATATATATATATATATATATATATACATACAGAGTGATTTAAAGATTTTCCAAATAAAGCCTCTTACCCACTTCTCCCAACGTTCAGACCTCTTCCTTGCATCCTCCGCCTCCTTCCTCCCCAGTTCTTCTTCATCTTCTTCTTCTTCGTCGTCTTCGTCTTCTTCTTCTTCATCTTGGCTGTCCGCCTGCACGCCGCCCTCCTCCTGCACCTCCATGCTGTCATAGTTCCTGGGCCGGCCCACTCTGTCACGGATCTGATCCATGGGTGTTTCCCCACTGCTCACATCTGTGGACATCAACATCTGGATCCACTGCACAAGTACTGTTCTATAAGGACATCAACATCTGGATCCACTGCACAAGTACTGTCCTATAAGGACATCAACATCTGGATCCACTGCACAAGTACTGTCCTATAAGGACATCAACATCTGGATCCACTGCACAAGTACTGTCCTATAAGGACATCAACATCTGGATCCACTGCACAAGTACTGTCCTATAAGGACATCAACATCTGGATCCACTGCACAAGTACTGTCCTATAAGGACATCAACATCTGGAACCACGGCACAAGTACTGTCCTATAAGGACATCAACATCTGGATCCACTGCACAAGTACTGTCCTATAAGGACATCAACATCTGGATCCACTGCACAAGTACTGTCCTATAAGGACATCAACATCTGGATCCACTGCACAAGTACTGTCCTATAAGGACATCAACATCTGGATCCACTGCACAAGTACTGTCCTATAAGGACATCAACATCTGGATCCACTGCACAAGTACTGTCCTATAAGGACATCAACATCTGGATCCACTGCACAAGTACTGTCCTATAAGGACATCAACATCTGGATCCACTGCACAAGTACTGTCCTATAAGGACATCAACATCTGGATCCACTGCACAAGTACTGTCCTATAAGGACATCAACATCTGGATCCACTGCACAAGTACTGTCCTATAAGGACATCAACATCTGGAACCACGGCACAAGTACTGTCCTATAAGGACATCAACATCTGGATCCACTGCACAAGTACTGTCCTATAAGGACATCAACATCTGGATCCACTGCACAAGTACTGTCCTATAAGGACATCAACATCTGGATCCACTGCACAAGTACTGTCCTATAAGGACATCAACATCTGGATCCACTGCACAAGTACTGTCCTATAAGGACATCAACATCTGGATCCACTGCACAAGTACTGTCCTATAAGGACATCAACATCTGGATCCACTGCACAAGTACTGTCCTATAAGGACATCAACATCTGGATCCACTGCACAAGTACTGTCCTATAAGGACATCAACATCTGGATCCACTGCACAAGTACTGTCCTATAAGGACATCAACATCTGGATCCACTGCACAAGTACTGTCCTATAAGGACATCAACATCTGGATCCACTGCACAAGTACTGTCCTATAAGGACATCAACATCTGGATCCACTGCACAAGTACTGTCCTATAAGGACATCAACATCTGGATCCACGGTACAAGTACTGTCCTATAAGGACATCAACATCTGGATCCACTGCACAAGTACTGTCCTATAAGGACATCAACATCTGGATCCACTGCACAAGTACTGGCCTATAAGGACATCAACATCTGGATCCACGGCACAAGTACTGTCCTATATGGACATCAACATCTGGATCCACGGCACAAGTACTGTCCTATAAGGACATCAACATCTGGATCCACGGTACAAGTACTGTCCTATAAGGACATCAACATCTGGATCCACTGCACAAGTACTGTCCTATAAGGACATCAACATCTGGATCCACTGCACAAGTACTGTCCTATAAGGACATCAACATCTGGATCCACTGCACAAGTACTGGCCTATAAGGACATCAACATCTGGATCCACTGCACAAGTACTGTCCTATATGGACATCAACATCTGGATCCACGGCACAAGTACTGTCCTATAAGGACATCAACATCTGGATCCACTGCACAAGTACTGTCCTATAAGGACATCAACATCTGGATCCACTGCACAAGTACTGGCCTATAAGGACATCAACATCTGGATCCACTGCACAAGTACTGTCCTATATGGACATCAACATCTGGATCCACGGCACAAGTACTGTCCTATAAGGACATCAACATCTGGATCCACGGTACAAGTACTGTCCTATAAGGACATCAACATCTGGATCCACTGCACAAGTACTGTCCTATAAGGACATCAACATCTGGAACCACTGCACAAGTACTGTCCTATAAGGACATCAACATCTGGATCCACTGCACAAGTACTGTCCTATAAGGACATCAACATCTGGATCCACTGCACAAGTACTGTCCTATAAGGACATCAACATCTGGATCCACTGCACAAGTACTGTCCTATAAGGACATCAACATCTGGATCCACTGCACAAGTACTGTCCTATAAGGACATCAACATCTGGATCCACGGTACAAGTACTGTCCTATAATACTGTCCTATAAGGACATCAACATCTGGATCCACTGCACAAGTACTGTCCTATAAGGACAACAACATCTGGATCCACTGCACAAGTACTGTCCTATAAGGACAACAACATCTGGATCCAGTACTGTCCTATAAGGACAACAACATCTGGATCCACTGCAGATGTCCTACACCCTTCAGCGAGAAGGACTGGAAGCCGATACTTTCTTCCTACACTTTGAACCCTGCGGCTGATAAGACGGTGCGGCTAATTTATGGATTTTTATTTGCCGAGGGCCATAACGAAAATGGTTGAAAGGAAAGAAACAAATACACTGAATGTGTTTTCTTGTTTGTCCTTCCATTTAGTGAAGGTGTTTTCTTGTTTGTCCTTCCATTTAGTGAAGGTGTTTTCTTGTTTGTCCTTCCATTTAGTGAAGGTGTTTTCTTGTTTGTCCTTCCATTTAGTGAAGGTGTTTTCTTGTTTGTCCTTCCATTTAGTGAAGGTGTTTTCTTGTTTGTCCTTCCATTTAGTGAAGGTGTTTTCTTGTTTGTCCTTCCATTTAGTGAAGGTGTTTTCTTGTTTGTCCTTCCATTTAGTGAAGGTGTTTTCTTGTTTGTCCTTCCATTTAGTGAAGGTGTTTTCTTGTTTGTCCTTCCATTTAGTGCGTCCAGTGCCGCCCCTTCTTCTAGCCGTCCATAGCGTTTTTACTCGCACGGATTATTCCTAACTTCAAGCAAGGTTTGTTAGTTTTACAACAGAACTTCAACTGTTTAGTTGGAATCTTTGAGCACCACACCATTCCATTTGATTCTTGGTGGTAACGATTCCATTGAGAAGGGAATACTTTTTCAAATAAAATAGGGTGTCAGTTCTATGTTTTACTACATTCCTCCATAAAATAGGAAAGATTAAAATGTTTTTTAATTTATTTGATTTATTTTGTATTTTTTTAAATCGATTAAGAATCGTTACAAGTGAGACCACGACTTCTGTTTTGTATGATCAGCCGTTTTACTGCCCTGTTAGACACACTGTTTAGAAACAATTACAATACATAAACCTTTACATAATATTTGTGTGTAGATAAGTCATTTGACAAGGTATATATCTGCCACTTATAGTCTGGTGTAGTTAATATATGGATTTGTCTTCGTCGACGGACACGATGCAACGTGTTTTCTTGTAAAAGCAAGCAAAGACACTGAATATGTGTAGTTTTAATGTTATGGCGCCATCTTTTGGACAAGTTCTCTTTAGACTGAGCTTTCAAGCAGAAGTATAGTTTTCTAGCCGTCTGTAGCGTTTCTACTCATGTGCATTCTTCATTTATCACTCCAAGCGACATTTACAAGTTTTACAATAGAACTAAAACAGTTTAAACTTAGTAAACTTCCATGTGTGATGTTTGTAGGAGTGTTTTCATGTACATGCTGTGTAATCTAGCCAGCGTCCTTAGCATTAGCTAATGTGCTAACAAGTCTACAAGTGCTTGTGTTAGTATTATTAACCTACAATGGACTTATTTTTATATTGTTTCACTTTCACAAATTCCTCAGTAAATTCAGCAGGTCAGCGTGGAGTTATCGAGTGTTTAGCTAATGTCATGGAGCTAGTGGCTCCATGACCATGACTGACGTTTTGTTTGATCGGCCGTTTTACTGCCCTGTTAGAGACACTGTTTAGAAACAATTACAATACATAAACCTTTACAGAATAGTTGTGTGTAAATAAGTCACTTGACAAGGTATATATCTGCTGTGGCTAATATATGGATTTGTCTTCGCCGACGGACACGATGCAAAATGTTTTTTAGTCGTCTTTGTTAGTAAGAACATGTCTAAAATAACTTAAAAGTCGATGGAAAAATGAGAGCCATGAAATATGTGCTCGTGGTTGTCTGTGATTAATGGACTACTGGTTAAGATAACGGGTGACTATTAAATAATGGTTGGTTGCAAGATGAAAAGAAAGAAGAAAGGTGATGTTTTCCGGCAGTGAGAGGACTTACCAATGAGGAAGCAGGTGATGTCCAGCTCTTCTAAGTATTTCAGGAGAGTTTCTTCCTCCACGTTGCTCTCCCTGTACTTGCTCAAGTTCTTCAGGAAGTTGTCCTGCTCGTACTTATGCTCCTGCACCAACTTCTCAGGGAGGTTGATCACCAAGTCCCTCAGGAAGTCATCTGAGGCGTCCAGGCACACAACAAACTCTGCAAGCAAAGAGTCGGGCCACTAAAGTCCTTTTTGTACTTGACAGGACAACAAGAAGGAAGAAATTGTACTTTGACCTGAGGAGAACTTATAGGCTGGCAAAAAGGAATACAATCCAAACACTTCAAAGGACTACCAAGGCCACTCTTTTTTTTTATAGTCAAATATCAAACGTCAGTACCTGGTATTATCTTCTTGTTGTACAAGGAAACCACTGAAGGTTTGTCCTCGGACTCTGGTTCCTCAACTATGACAAAAAATACATACTTTACATGTAAATGTCTTATATTTTACATTTGGTTCCAACTGTGGACTTAAACCCGAGGGACGTACCAAACCAGGATCATTACAGTCCTAATATGACCCAGTCTGACAATGAAGTACTGTTGGTACCAAACCAGGATCATTACAGTCCTAATATGACACAGTCTGACAATGAAGTACTGTTGGTACCAAACCAGGATCATTACAGTCCTAATATGACACAGTCTGACAATGAAGTACTGTTGGTACCAAACCAGGATCATTACAGTCCTAACGTGACACAGTCTGACAATGAAGTACTGTTGGTACCAAACCAGGATCATTACAGTCCTAATATGACACAGTCTGACAATGAAGTACTGTTGGTACCAAACCAGGATCATTACAGTCCTAACGTGACACAGTCTGACAATGAAGTACTGTTGGTACCAAACCAGGATCATTACAGTCCTAATATGACACAGTCTGACAATGAAGTACTGTTGGTACCAAACCAGGATCATTACAGTCCTAACATGACACAGTCTGACAATGAAGTACTGTTGGTACCAAACCAGGATCATTACAGTCCTAACATGACACAGTCTGACAATGAAGTACTGTTGGTACCAAACCAGGATCATTACAGTCCTAATATGACACAGTCTGACAATGAAGTACTGTTGGTACCAAACCAGGATCATTACAGTCCTAATATGACACAGTCTGACAATGAAGTACTGTTGGTACCAAACCAGGATCATTACAGTCCTAATATGACACAGTCTGACAATGAAGTACTGTTGGTACCAAACCAGGATCATTACAGTCCTAATATGACACAGTCTGACAATGAAGTACTGTTGGTACCAAACCAGGATCATTACAGTCCTAACGTGACACAGTCTGACAATGAAGTACTGTTGGTACCAAACCAGGATCATTACAGTCCTAACATGACACAGTCTGACAATGAAGTACTGTTGGTACCAAACCAGGATCATTACAGTCCTAACATGACACAGTCTGACAATGAAGTACTGTTGGTACCAAACCAGGATCATTACAGTCCTAATATGACACAGTCTGACAATGAAGTACTGTTGGTACCAAACCAGGATCATTACAGTCCTAATATGACACAGTCTGACAATGAAGTACTGTTGGTACCAAACCAGGATCATTACAGTCCTAACATGACACAGTCTGACAATGAAGTACTGTTGGTACCAAACCAGGATCATTACAGTCCTAATATGACACAGTCTGACAATGAAGTACTGTTGGTACCAAACCAGGATCATTACAGTCCTAATATGACACAGTCTGACAATGAAGTACTGTTGGTACCAAACCAGGATCATTACAGTCCTAACATGACACAGTCTGACAATGAAGTACTGTTGGTACCAAACCAGGATCACTACAGTCCTAATATGACACAGTCTGACAATGAAGTACTGTTGGTACCAAACCAGGATCATTACAGTCCTAACATGACACAGTCTGACAATGAAGTACTGTTGGTACCAAACCAGGATCATTACAGTCCTAACATGACACAGTCTGACAATGAAGTACTGTTGGTACCAAACCAGGATCATTACAGTCCTAATATGACACAGTCTGACAATGAAGTACTGTTGGTACCAAACCAGGATCATTACAGTCCTAATATGACACAGTCTGACAATGAAGTACTGTTGGTACCAAACCAGGATCATTACAGTCCTAATATGACACAGTCTGACAATGAAGTACTGTTGGTACCAAACCAGGATCATTACAGTCCTAATATGACACAGTCTGACAATGAAGTACTGTTGGTACCAAACCAGGATCATTACAGTCCTAACGTGACACAGTCTGACAATGAAGTACTGTTGGTACCAAACCAGGATCATTACAGTCCTAACATGACACAGTCTGACAATGAAGTACTGTTGGTACCAAACCAGGATCATTACAGTCCTAATATGACACAGTCTGACAATGAAGTACTGTTGGTACCAAACCAGGATCATTACAGTCCTAATATGACACAGTCTGACAATGAAGTACTGTTGGTACCAAACCAGGATGATCATAATGTGTGTTAGTTACCATGGAGAAGCTCTTTAGCTTGTTCATATGTCTTTGGAAATCCATCCAGAACATATCCCTGGTTCTTGCAGGGGTTGGACATCAGCTTGTCTACCATCACCTTCACCAACAGGTGGTCATCCAACATACCTGATAGGCAGAAAAGGTGGTTTACCAACTGAAAGTCAAAACTTTTAGAGAAGGGTTCAACTGGAAGACGAAAACCAAGATGGCCGACTTCCCGTTGGTTTTCAGCTATGGGCTCCTGAGGCTTTTATGTGCGTCCTGTCTTGGACGTAGCCTACGGTGTTGGTGTCGACACCAGAAACTGGTTATACTATATATAATCAATAAAGTACTATCTATCCATCTATCTATCTATATATATATATATATCTATATATAGATATATATAGATATATATATATATATATAGATAGATAGATAGAAAGGTTGTTTGGACTGGGTTATACAAGTAAATGCTGTGATTGAAGTCCAGAAAGTACACATCATGGTCACTGACCTGACTTTCTTACTATCGTTGCTACTTGAACTTATAACTTTAACAGTCTGAAGTCAAGAAAAGTGTGAAAGTTGACCAACTGAATGAGGTGACCATCAGACTCTACCTCCATTCTGCTCCATATTGTCCTTCAAACTATTCAGGAGTTCCTGAGTCTCTGTGGCTGCTGTGGACTCCTCGTTCTCTGCTTCTGAATTCATGTTCCTCACCGTATGCTCCTGGAGACGGACACAGAATGTGAGGGACGAGCAGAAACAAACAGGAAGTCTACAAAATGAGAGGTTTTCAAGGGATTCAGTTTGGAGAAGAAAGTCTAACCAGGTGTGAGATGGTCTCTGCCACGGTCTTCCTCAGCCGGATGTGATGGAGCTTGTAGTGACCACAGATCTGTTGACACACAGTGCTCTTCCCCACTGCCGGAGGACCCAGAACGCAGATCCGAATGGGCTGCGAGGAGAACAGGATGGTTTAGGATCTGTTGCTCCTCGGACAGACCAAATGATTCTAAGTTCAAGTACATTGAAGTCTGTTTGCATACAAATGTCCAACCTTGGGCATTCATTGAGATATGACCCAAAATGTGGGTTGACTTGAAGGATCCATACGTGGAACAGTCATGGGTATAATCCATGACTTGAAGGATCCATAAATGGAACAGTCACTGGTATAATCCATGACTTGAAGGATCCATAAATGGAACAGTCACTGGTATACTCCATGACTTGAAGGATCCATACGTGGAACAGTCATGGGTATTATCCATGACTTGAAGGATCCATACGTGGAACAGTCATGGGTATTATCCATGACTTGAAGGATCCATACATGGAACAGTCACTGGTATAATCCATGACTTGAAGGATCCATACGTGGAACAGTCATGGGTATACTCCATGACTTGAAGGATCCATAAGTGGAACAGTCATGGGTATTATCCATGACTTGAAGGATCCATACATGGAACAGTCACTGGTATAATCCATGACTTGAAGGATCCATAAATGGAACAGTCACTGGTATACTCCATGACTTGAAGGATCCATACGTGGAACAGTCATGGGTATTATCCATGACTTGAAGGATCCATACGTGGAACAGTCATGGGTATTATCCATGACTTGAAGGATCCATACATGGAACAGTCACTGGTATAATCCATGACTTGAAGGATCCATACGTGGAACAGTCATGGGTATACTCCATGACTTGAAGGATCCATAAGTGGAACAGTCATGGGTATTATCCATGACTTGAAGGATCCATACATGGAACAGTCACTGGTATAATCCATGACTTGAAGGATCCATACATGGAACAGTCATGGGTATAATCCATGACTTGAAGGATCCATAAATGGAACAGTCACTGGTATAATCCATGACTTGAATGATCCATGACTTGAAGGATCCATACGTGGAACAGTCATGGGTATTATCCATGACTTGAAGGATCCATACGTGGAACAGTCATGGGTATTATCCATGACTTGAAGGATCCATACATGGAACAGTCACTGGTATAATCCATGACTTGAAGGATCCATACGTGGAACAGTCATGGGTATACTCCATGACTTGAAGGATCCATAAGTGGAACAGTCATGGGTATTATCCATGACTTGAAGGATCCATACATGGAACAGTCACTGGTATAATCCATGACTTGAAGGATCCATACATGGAACAGTCATGGGTATAATCCATGACTTGAAGGATCCATAAATGGAACAGTCACTGGTATAATCCATGACTTGAATGATCCATGACTTGAAGGATCCATACATGGAACAGTCATGGTATAATCCATGACTTGAAGGATCCATACGTGGAACAGTCACTGGTATAATCCATGACTTGAAGGATCCATACGTGGAACAGTCATGGGTATTATCCATGACTTGAAGGATCCATACATGGAACAGTCACTGGTATAATCCATGACTTGAAGGATCCATACGTGGAACAGTCATGAGTATTCTCTATGACTTGAAGGATCCATAAATGGAACAGTCATGGGTATACTCCATGACTTGAAGGATCCATACGTGGAACAGTTGGGTATACTCCATGACTTGAAGGATCCATACGTGGAACAGTCATGAGTATTCTCTATGACTTGAAGGATCCATAAATGGAACAGTCATGGGTATACTCCATGACTTGAAGGATCTATACGTGGAACAGTCATGAGTATTCTCTATGACTTGAAGGATCCATAGGTGGAACAGTTGGGTATACTCCATGACTTGAAGGATCCATACGTGGAACAGTCATGAGTATACTCCATGACTTGAAGGATCCATAGGTGGAACAGTTGAGTATACTCCATGACTTGAAGGATCCATACGTGGAACAGTCATGAGTATACTCCATGACTTGAAGGATCCATAGGTGGAACAGTTGAGTATACTCCATGACTTGAAGGATCCATACGTGGAACAGTCATGAGTATACTCCATGACTTGAAGGATCCATAGGTGGAACAGTTGAGTATACTCCATGACTTGAAGGATCCATACGTGGAACAGTTGGGTATACTCCATGACTTGAAGGATCCATAGGTGGAACAGTTGAGTATACTCCATGACTTGAAGGATCCATACGTGGAACAGTCATGAGTATACTCCATGACTTGAAGGATCCATAGGTGGAACAGTTGGGTATACTCCATGACTTGAAGGATCCATACGTGGAACAGTCATGAGTATTCTCTATGACTTGAAGGATCCATAGGTGGAACAGTTGGGTATACTCCATGACTTGAAGGATCCATAGGTGGAACAGTCATGAGTATACTCCATGACTTGAAGGATCCATACGTGGAACAGTTTATCGCAGGGATGAGCAAAGTGGGACCACATTTCCTTCTGGCCTCATTCAAGGCTGGATGCTAAGAAGATGGCAGCTTAGTTGTTGTCAACTCATCAGATTTACAGGAACTGTCAAAATGGAAGTTGATTGGACTGTGAAGTCAAGAGACTTTTAAGGTCAAAGAAGGCAGGGGGTTTCAATATTCACTCATTTGGTGTAAAAAACACCAAACATTTTAGGGTAAAATTCTAATGGCTGAGCTGCTTTTTTTTTTTTAACCTGTACATCAATAGATGTTTGTTTTTCTGGGCTAACTAGTTGCTTCTGAATTTGAGGCCTGTGCTCTGTGGTAAAGTCAGAACTTTTTGACGCTAAGGGTGAAGGATCCTCTTGCTCGCCTTGCTACTCCCACGTCTTACGAGGAAAACCTGAACGCTTCATAGTCTTGGTGGATCCAGTAAGTGCTGTTGAACACATCTTTGTGTTGACTGGCTGTGTTTTTAACCACCACTGTTCATGTACAGGAAGTTGCACAATCATTCCACACTGACAAAAACAAATGTTCTCAATCCTTAAAAACCCCAAAGGAGTATCATTTTCAGGATGAATGTACAACAAAGCAGGAGAGTATTTGTGTTTGATGTGTTCTGACCAGTACTTACCAGCAGTCCCCTGGTCTGTCGGTACTCTTCCACTACCAGCTCGATATTCTCCACCAGACCAGACTCACATAACCAGCGGATGGGGACCAGTTCTTTGAGATGTGCGGCCTCCATAAGAAGGTTGATGCGCATTAAATCGATTTCCATGAGCTGTTGAAAACAAGTGAGAAGCAACTTCACAAAACATCCTACTAGTCTACTCATACTGGAGGACCTCATCCTACTAGTCTACTCCTATTGGAGGACCTCATCCTACTAGTCTACTCATACTGGATGACCTCATCTTACTAGTCTACTCCTATTGGAGGACCTCATCCTACTAGTCTACTCATACTGGAGGACCTCATCCTACTAGTCTACTCATACTGGAGGACCTCATCCTACTAGTCTACTCATACTGGAGGACCTCATCCTACTAGTCTACTCATATTGGAGGACCTCATCCTACTAGTCTACTCATATTGGAGGACCTCATCCTACTAGTCTACTCATACTGGAGGACCTCATCCTACTAGTCTACTCATACTGGAGGACCTCATCCTACTAGTCTACTCATACTGGATGACCTCATCTTACTAGTCTACTCCTATTGGAGGACCTCATCCTACTAGTCTACTCATACTGGAGGACCTCATCCTACTAGTCTACTCATAGTGGAGGACCTCATCCTACTAGTCTACTCATATTGGAGGACCTCATCCTACTAGTCTACTCATAGTGGAGGACCTCATCCTACTAGTCTACTCATATTGGAGGACCTCATCCTACTAGTCTACTCATACTGGAGGACCTCATCCTACTAGTCTAGTCTTATTGGAGGACCTCATCCTACTAGTCTACTCATATTGGAGGCCAACATTTCGGGTCTTGTTGTTGGTTGTGACCTACACTCAAGTCCTGCTCCAGGAAGGCCTCTTCAAATGGCTTCTTCTGGATGGTCCCGGGTCCAAGTGCTACGGCAATGGCCTGATAAAACAACAACAATTCAATGGTGTCGTCTCACAAATGGTTCATGGCCACCCTGGATGTTGCAATCACATCTCAAGGTAACATTTTACTCAACAATGTGTGAAACAATTCATTCTCTGGTAAAGGACGTTAGCGAAAGAAAACTCAGGTCATGGACCGTGAGTAAGAGCATCATCCAAATGCCAGTCAATCCTGAGACATGGTCTGCCGAAGGGCCCTAACAATCCCTTTCATCCGTGGGTGCCCACTTGGTTGTGACCACTTGTCAGATAGCAAACACCTGCCAGTGGGATCATGCCACACAGCGGCACCTAAGGCCAAGGACATAGGCATGGCCTGGGTCTTATTCTTGCCGTTAAGCTCACTCTTCGGAATCTGCCTCATCCTCTGTCGGTATTTGACCGTGGCTGACCTCCAACCTGCCTCCTCGTGGTTGCCATAGGCCAGTGGAATCCCTAGCTGCATCTGTTGTTGCCCTCAGGTAGTTCAATTCCTTCAGTTGCTACCATCTTCCCTGTGATATCATTTGCCCACACTTTAGTCCAAATTATATCCAGATATCTGTGGTGTAAAATATTCTTGCCAGGCAAATCAGGAAGTCAATGCCATGCTCGTTCTTGGCACACAGCTTGATGTCATCCATGTAGAGGCGGTGGCTGATCGTTGTTCAACTTCAAAACTGATACCAGGTCCAGGCCAATGAAGGATAGCCGTGGAGAAGGAGAGCATCTCTTTGGAATAGGATTTTACGCTTGCCTGTGCAACTGTCTCTGAGTCGGCCCCAGAAGTGTCTGCCATGGCCTCATTGAGATATTGATGAAGATCCTCAGCATCCTGTTGTTGTTAAACAGTTCCAGGCACTCCAGTGTCAATGTGGTAATTCCTCAATCTATGCACCTCAAAGGTTGTTCCGGTCTTTCAGTCTTGAGCAATTGCCCTGTCAATGGCTAGATGGTATTTTGTTCATCTGGTATTATTGCCAATACCTTTCTGCGCTCTGCTCAAGTGTTCAGCCACAAATCTAGACCTTGTGGCTGCTATTATGCCTGGTAGGAGCTTCCATGTGGTTATATCGGCAGGTTAGGGGTTGCTAGCTTGATGGAAGTGTTCCCTTTCCTGATTAGGACTGTGCGACCCTGAGTTAGCCACTCTGCGTGTGTCCTCCATGTCAGAATCTGGTTGACTTGTGCTGCCAGGCGTTCATGAAGTGCAATTAGCTTCTAAAGCAAGTAGGCATGATGCTCGTTGGGCCGTGGTGCTGCCTAGTTCCTCATCTTAGAGACTCTTGCTTAGATAGCCGCAGTTGTTTCGACTATTGGGTCTTGTTTTGGGAGTTGCTGAGCTTTGCTTGCAAGTCTGCCAGCTAGCGTTGTATCCTTCTCCCAGAAACTCTTCCAGTATTTGTCAGTCTCAGCCTTGGGTGAGTTTATTTCCGTCTTTATACTTTGCCACTGAGAGTAGATCTCACCTGTGTTGTTAGAGAATATCATGCTTGATTTCATGGCTTTGACTTAGTTGTGTAGTTAGGGCTATAAGTCTTTACTCTCAGTGTCCACACCTTTGCTCAGCTCGGTTACGAGGCTAACTTCTCTCTGCTTTATTTTGTTTGCAGCCTTCTCTTCCATGGTAGAGGGCCTTGTTACTTCTGGCTCCTCACGCTGGTCATCATATAGCCAAGCATCTCTACCAGGACTTGCTACTTCTGGCTCCTCACGCTGGTCATCATGTAGCCAAGCATCTCTACCAGGACTTGCTACTTCTGGCTCCTCACGCTGGTCATCATGTAGCCAAGCATCTCTACCAGGACAGATGCCGCTGCATATATCCGCTAATTGGTCTGAGTGATGTTCTTTGTAAAATAGATAGCAATTGATGTGATCCAGTAGGGATGTTACTGAGGATTGTGATGGTGCCTTGCTAAACAGGAGGTCCATGAGTAACCCCAGGACTTTATTGTAGTCTATCTCATGTCCATTGCTTTTGTCTTTAGCCCTTCTGTTTCTGGAGCTCGGTACCAAATCTCCATGTTGAGGGTGATAAATAAACCTCATTTGTGACGATCATTTTTTGCCAGAGTGTCCTGGTTCCCAACGCCAGTGGATAGTCTATGCCAGCATGAA